>NC_036842.1:10946080-10972521 GCF_002910315.2 Salvelinus sp. IW2-2015
GGCCACCCATCTGGAGAGAGAGTTCCATTTGTATTGGATTAATGCACTTATGGGCTCTCTAATACTAAAATAATCAATGTCCATACTTAATGACAATAGCAGCACTTCCAAAAGCAGCAAAACACCTTGTTCATTCATTCTGGTGTCAATGTGAAAGACCATTGGTGATTTTTCTTGAAGTTATATTACTGTAGTCACTTAGGGTAATGCACATTCCGCTGGAGTGCTGGCTAATTAAGCCACGTTTGATTTGCTAATGACAATACAAGTCAAATACAAGGTTACTGCAGGCTGACTCAACCCTTTTAGTGCAGGAGAGTGAGAGACAGAGGGAGTGCTTGTAGTGATTTAAAGTTATCAATTTATTTGAATCATCCCTCAAAATCCCAGGGCTTTTATTCAATTGCATAAATTACACAGATACATTATCCTTTTTACTGGAATGCAAAACAAAATACAAAAAAAKAAAAGCTTTTCCATAGATACTCCAGAGGGCCATTACGGAAAGGATGGATGTTTTCTGCATGTCGGACAACCTGTAACATACAGTAATCTCATACAATATAATCATGATTGGTTTTCTGCTGTAAACAGCGTTGTGGGGTGGAGAGGGTATGAATAAGAGCTGGCTCTCTGAGCTGCCCTGGAAACAATGCCTCATCATCACTCTAAAGGCCATAAACTCTCTCTCCTCTCATCTGAAGTATAGATGATGCCATCCACTGTGAATGCCAATGTTAAGGGGGAGTGTAAGCCATCCATCCCTCTGCCCTCTGAAGGCAGTCCCTCCCTCACATCCTCCAGACAGGGATGAGTGAGGGAGAGATGGGCCTCTAAATGTCTCTCACTTTCATCCATCAATCTTATTCTACTTCACTAATGACCTTTGCAACAGAATAACCACTAACTGAGGAAAATGAATGGTTTGCAGTCAGAAGTTAGATGCAGATATAGACAGAAGCCACCACTCTTTCATTCCTGTCATGTGTTGTTTTTCTGTTCTCACTGTTGTCTTTGAGGACAGGAGGACTATAGTAAAAGACTGCTGACACAACAGCTTGCGTTGGAAACAACCGTYGGGCCAAATGCTTGTTTTTAATTTCAGTAGGCCAGCAGGTTCAGGCCCGAGGGTGTGTGTCGTAAACTCACTTCTCTTTGGATGTTATTAAGAGCACAGTTATTGGACCTCAGATGCGATGCCTCATACTGGGCATCCTCCACAGCTCTTCTACTCCCTCTGCCAATCGGCCAGGATACCTGGGCCAGCATGTCACCTAAATTAAGGCAAAACAGAGGAGTTTTTTCGTAAAACGTAATGAAAAGCTTCAGGACATTTGTTCTGCTTYAAAAGCTGAAATGGGCCAGGTCATAAAAAATCAAAGAAATAAACGTACAAAAGGAAATCCAGTAACATCAGAGTACAGTGATGTTCATCATTGACCCGTGTCTTCCACCGTGGCGATCTGTTGATGTATGAACATAAAAGAGCTGGAGCTGCAATTTCCCAGAGCTATTGTGAGTTTTGAGAGGTAGTTGAGGCAATAAGCAAGGCCTGTGTCAGATGAGTTTGTGAACATCCCAGGAAAAAAGTATCAATAGGATTCTGAATGAGGTAGGCCTACAGGTTTTTAGATTGGATTGGATTGAACTTGAGTTGAACACAGTTTGCAGTAGTCCCTTTCTGACTCCTCTTGATGCCRTGAGTAAATATGAGCACTCATAGGAGATGAGTCACAACATTCCAAGTAGTTCATGGGTGGAGAGCTGTTGAGCATGAGCTCTGAAATTACACTCTACAATTCAACCGCAGCATCACTTCAGACAGGAGGCGTAACCACTTCAAAAAAAAGTGACATCACCGTTACATATGGTCTTACATGTTTTTGTCTTCATTTTCTGACACAGACCGTTTCAAATGTATATTCAACCTCTTGAATCAGACAGAGCGTCACATTAAATGTGACAGGCCTTCAAAAGATGCATTTGATAAGTGTGTAGCTGAGGTTCACTGAAAAGTGTAAGCTCACGCAGGGGTCACTATGCACAGTAATATTTCACGAGTCCTGATTTCTGACACAGGTGGTGAGGGTGTGTGGAGTTGAAGGTAGACTTTGTGATATGACATAGATGCAGAAAGTAAACAGCGTAATGGGTAAATTTTCGCAACAACTAAGAGCGTTGAAGGCTCAACTTCTGGCTAACATGCTGTGAACAGCGTGAAGCGAACCCGTGCACATGCACAGATATTGTGTGCGACTGTGTGAGAGCAAAGTTTTGCGTCTTGCTCATCTCAATTTCTGCAATGCTGTCCGTGGCAACGTCATTTCGCTGAGTCTACCTTTAATATTGAGGGTGGGTTGCACCAACATGCTTCAAATACATTTTATATTAAACCTAACCTAGACTTTGTAAATCTAGAGATGTGTTGCACCATTTGATTTTAAACCTGGGTTAGTTACTCTAAGGTTAAATCACAAAATTATGATTAGAGACACGTGTCATAATGGATTCACCATAGCAATATGTTCTAATTATATTTCTGTGGAAACAAAAGTGAGTTTTGACTTCGGGCTAAATTCTGAACTTTTTTGTCAAATTAGTTAGCTGGCTAGGTTAGTTTTACAAACATGATAAACCACAAGAGTTAAAATGGTTAATAACACAGAAAGAAACTGCACATACAGTGACATTAGATTAACAAAAAACCTCAACCAGTTAGATTTAATCCTTAAACTAAATTTAAAACTGATTTTAAAACAATGGAGCAACAAGATTACATTTGATCTTGGTTTAAAGTAAAACAATGAAACTGAGTTTAGAGGAATTTAACTAGGATTGATTTAAAACTAGGTTTACATTTTGGTGAAACAATATTTATAGCCACACCTTGATTTAACCCAGTTTAAGAGTTAATCCATGTTGGTGCAACCCACCCCGAGTGTTAATGGGTGTGCCCATTGGCCTCAGTGGGAGGCCAGGACCAGGTAGTGGACCCTCTGTGTCATTAGCCCCCTGCCTAGCACCTCCTGGTCAGGCTCTCTTATCTACAAATACGTCTTCATTAAAGTGATGACGCTGGCCTCTCTCTCTTCACTACCTGAAGGACACCCATCACATCACCCCTTTAATGGCACCTTTGTAGTTATACTACCCCTCACTAGAGTGGAGGAATTCCACGAGGCCACCTGAGAATGACACAAGGCCTGTTTTTATTTGTTTATTTTTTTAGACATGGCATTTGACTGTGGTGAAGCAAACCTTTTTGTGTGTGATGAAATGTACTTTATTTTGTACTTTTTTTNATAGGTACAATATTTAAATCAAGGGTTTGAACCGGTTCAGGGAAGAGAACCGAAAACCGGAAAATAACTAAATTATTTGAGGAGCAGAACCCAAACCGAGTGATCTATACTCTTCCGGAAAATAACCGTTATTTTAAAAGCATGGGAACTGGTTAATAACGTTCTTTTAAAATCGCCGCAAAGCGTCTATGCAAAGCCCTCACTTTGTCACTTAGAAACTTATGCCGTGTTCACGTGCTAGTCAGAACTAGGATATTATTATTTTTTGACTTGATAACTGGTTGAACATGTTGAACATGGCGCGTGTATAACTACAAAAACATTTTTGAAAGCAAAAAGATTATATATACATGGATTTGGAAAGTATTCAGACCCTTGACTTTTTCCACATTTTGTTACATTACAGCCTTATTCTAAAAGTGATTACATCGTTTTTTTCCTCTCATCAATCTACACACAATACCCCGTAATGACAAAGCAAAAACAGGTTTTTAGAAATTTTACAAAATGTACCAAAAATTAAAAACTGGAATATTACTTTTACATAAGTATTCAGACCCTTTAATCAGTACTTTGTTGAAGCACCTTTGGGAGCGATTACAGCCTTGAGTCTTCTTGGGTATGACGTTACAAGTTTGGCACACTTTTTTGGGGGGAGATTCTCCCATCCTTCCCTGCAGATCCTCACAAGCTATGCCAGGTTGGACGGGGAGCGTCACTGCACAGCTATTTTCAGGTCTCTCCAGAGATGTTCGATTGGGTTCAAGTCCTGGCTCTGGCTGGGCCACTCAAGGACATTCAGAGACTTGTCCTGAAGCCACTCCTGTGTTGTCTTGGCTGTGTGCTTAGGGTTGTTGTTCTGTTGGAAGGTGAACCGTCGCCCCAGTCTGAGGTCCTGAGAGCTCTGGAGCAGGTTTTCATCAAGGATCCCTCTGTACTTTGCTCCGTTCATCTTTCCCTCGATCCTGACTAGTCTCCCAGTCCCTGCCTCTAAAAAACATCCCCACAGCATGATGCTGCCACCACCATGCTTCACCGTAGGGATGGTGCCAGGTTTCATCCAGACGTGACGCTTGGCATTCAGGCCAAATAGTTCAATCTTGGTTTCATCCAACCAGAGAATCTTGTTTCTCATGGTCTGAGAGTCCTTTAGGTGCCTTTTGGCAAACTCCAAGCGGGCTGTCATGTGCCTTTTACTGAGGAGTAAAAGGCACATCAGGCCACTCTACCATAAAGGCCTGATTGGTGGAGTGCTGCAGAGATGGTTGTCCTTCTGGAAGGTTCTCTCACATCCACAGAGGCTCTAGAGCTCTGTCAGAGTGACCATCAGGTTCTTGGTCACCTCCCTGACCAAGGCCCTTCTCCTCCGATTGCTCAACTTGGTGGTTCCAAACTTCTACCATTTAAGAATGATGGAGGCCACTGTGTTCTTGGGACCTTCAATGCTGCAGAAATGCTTTGGTTCCCTTCCCCAGATCTGTGCCACAACAAAATCCTGTCATGGAACTCCACAGACAATTCCTTCGACCTCATTACTTGGTTTTTGCTCTGACATGCCCTGTCAACTGTGGGACCTTATATAGACAGGTGTGAGCCTTTCCAAATGTCCAATCAATTGAATTTACCACAGGTGGACTCCAATCAAGTTGTAGAAACATCTCAAGGATGATCAATGGAAACAGGATGCACCTGAGCTCAATTTCGAGTCTCACAACAAAGGGTCTGAATACTTATTTAAATAAAGTATCTGGAAAGGGCCTTCCCCAAACTGTTGGTACAAAGTTGGAAGCACAGAATCGTCTGGAATGTCATTTTATGCTGTAGCATTAAGATTTCCCTTCACTGGAACTAAGAGGCCTCGTCCGAACCATGAAAAACAGCTCCAGACCATTATTCCTCCTCCACCAAACTTTACAGGTGGCACTATGCATTCGGGCAGGTAGCGTTCTCCCGCCAGCCGCCAAACCCAGATTTGTCCGTCGGACTGCCAGATGGTGAAGTGTGATTCATCACTCCAGGGAACGCTTTTCCACTGCTCCAGAGTCCAATGGCGGTGAGCTTTACAATACTCCAGCCGACGCTTGGCATGGCACATCGTGATATTAGGCTTGTGTGCGGCTGCTCGGCCATGGAAACCCATTTCATGAAGCGCCAGATGAACAGTTATTGTGCTGACATTGCTTCCAGAGGCTGTTTGGAACTCGGTAGTGAGTGTTGCAACTGAGGACACACGATTTTTAGCACTCGGCGGTCCCGTTCTGTTAGGTTATGTGGACCACTTTACGCCTGAGCCGGTGTTGCTCCTAGATATTTCCACTTCACAATACCAGCACTTACAGTTGACAGGGGCAGCTCTAGCAAGGCAGAAATTTGACGAACTGACCTGTTGGAAAGGTGGCATCCTATGACGGTGCCATGTTGAAAGTCACTGAGCTCCTCAGTAAGGCCATTCTACTGCCAATGTTTGTCTATGGAGGTTGTATGGCCATGTGCTATATTTTATACACCTGTCAGCAACGGGTGTGGCTGAAATAGCAGAATCCACTACATTGAAGGGGTGTCCACATACTTTTGAATTGATTTGAGCATTTTGTTAAAGTTTCTGGCAATGGTTTTATCTCATGAAGGAAACAGATTTGCTCCCAAATATTTAAAATAGGAAACGATTTTAGATTTCTTAAGTAGAAATGGAGTACTCCATCAGGGTCTTGAGAGACAGTATGGCTGATTTGGTGATATTAGTTTTATAACTTGAGATTAAGGTGAATTTATATATGATCTTCAATGCCTTTGGAAACAGGTGAGATACAGTACATTGTCTAGATATAGTAAAATATGAGATGGGATCAGTAGATTTGAGGGAAATTTGTGTTATTTCATTCGATTGGCGAATTGCCTTGGCCAGGGGTCCATGGATAATAAAAGAAAAATTGGATCGCCTTGTCTGCTGCTTCTAGTGACTCTGAACGAAGCAGAGCAGATATTGCCTGTTATAACTATGGCTGAGGGACGGCATATAGCATTTTAATCATATTAATGAAATTGGAGCCAATTCCCATATGTTCCAAGACAGACCAGAGATATGACCAGTATTATGTTTCGGGCAAATACAATACAACACATTACTGAGTACCATTCTCCATATTTTCAAGCATAGTGGTGGCTTCATCATGTTATGGGTATACTCAAAATGGTTAAGGACTGGGGCGATTTTCAGGACAAAAAATAAATAGAATGGAGCTAAGCACTGACAAAATCCTAGATGAAAACCTGGTTCAATCTGCTTTACACCAGACACTGGGAGATGAATTCACCTTTCAGCAGGACAATAACCTAAAACACAAGGCCAAATCTACACTGGAGTTGATTACCAAGAAGACAGTGAATGTTCCTGAGTGTCCGAGTTACAGTTTTTACTTAAATCTGCTTAAAAATCTATATCAAGATCTGAAAATGCAGTGATAAAAAATCTATTTGACAGATCTTGAATAATGTTGAAAAGTATAATGGCCAAATATTGCACAATCCAGGTGTGGAAGCTCTTAGAGACCCAAAAAGACTAACAGCTGTAATCACTGCCAAAGGTGATTCTAACATGTATTGACTCAGGAGGTTGAATACTTATCTAATCAAGATATATTAGTGTTATGTTTTTAATACTTTTTTTCCAAAATGTGGAAAAAGTCAAGGGGTGTGAATACTTTCTGAAGGCACTGTATGTTGACAATGACTTGAAAATAAGTCTGTTAATTCATAGTTATTTTGCAAAAGAAAGCAATGAGAAAGCCAAGCGTTTCAATGCATGTTTCCGGAAACGGACAAACTTTTAATGACAATCTGCGTCCAAGGTCATACTGTAGTTACCAGTAATTGACTTGGTGAGATTGGATGTTAACATTTCTTAAATGTCTTGACAGTATGACAGCATGTTTTCATGGCCATAGAATGAATGAAACCCCATTTGAAATTGACTTAGCTTGGTGTTGTAACGGTTTCGAGGAGGAGTAGGGATCAAACCAAAATGCAGCGTGTTGTGAAGACATGATTAATATTTATTAAAGCAAAGACGAACACGAAAAAACACTTGGAAAATTACAAAACAACGTAGACAGACCTGAACATGTGAACTTACATAAACACGAAGAACGCACGAACAGGAACAGACTGACTAACTAACTAACCAACCAACCAACCGAACGAACGAACGAACGAACGAACGAACGAACGAACGAAAACGAAACAGTCCCGTGTGGTGACACAGACACAGGAACAATCACCCCCAAACAAACAGTGAGAACAGACTACCTAAATATGGTTCTCAATCAGAGGAAACGTCAAACACCTGCCCCTAATTGAGAACCATATCAGGCAACACATTTAACCCAACATAGAAACACATAACATAGAATGCCCACCCCAACTCACGCCCTGACCAACTAAACACATACAAAAACAAGGAAAACAGGTCAGGAACGTGACAGGTGTTTCTAAAGTGTCAGAGAGGACATATTATCTGGCCATACTATATTAGTGGAACCTTCTTATTTTGGAAAGAACATTCCCATAATACAGTTTGGGATGTACTGCTGAGGACAGGCACCTCACCTGATTAACCGGAAGCTGTGTGATCTTCTTAAGCCAGTAATTAGCTACCAGTATCTCAGTATTTCACCCTGATCCTGCTTCTCATCACTTTCTAACTTTAGCAGTAGATTGATGACTACGGTATCTTTTTATACAGTTCTGGTCTCATAAGGTTTGATAGAGACATAAGCTTTTCTCTCTCTCTCTTCCTCCATGTCCCATCTGTCCAGCGGAGCTGTGTGGGATGCAGGCAGAGTGTGAATTACAGGGGGCCCAGGGTGGTCTCAGACCCCTTGAATGAGACATGAGTCCCCCTAAATGCAACAAAGTCAAACCCGTCATTCAGGGTATGTTTTGAGCACCACATTTTTAGCAATTTAAAAAAAAAAATATATATAATGTTTTTGCCTGTTTTGGAAGTTATTTTGGCATTAATTCACATATCAGTGTAAAAATATATATATCATTGAGTTAATAAAGCCGTATACAAACATGGTCTCAAGGTTTTGCTCGCCTGAGGTATAGTATCTCATGATAAACTGTAGACCACACTATCTACCTAGAGAGTTTTCATCTGAGGGAAAAAAAACTCTAGACCACCTTTACTCCACACACAGAGACGCGTACAAAGCTCTCCCTCACCCTCCATTTGGCAAATCTGACCATAATTCTATCCTCCTGATTCCTGCATACAAGCAAAAATTAAAGCAGGAAGCACCAGTGACTAGATCAATAAAAAAGTGGTCAGATTAAGCAGATGCTAAGCTAGCACAGACTGGAATATGTTCGGGATTCCTCTGATGGCATTGAGAAATACACCACATCACTGCCTTAATCAACAARTGCATCGATGACGTCGCCCCCACAGTGACTGTACGTACATATCCCAACCAGAAGCCATGGATTACAGGCAACATCCGCACTGAGCTAAAGGGTAGAGCTGCCGCTTTCAAGGAGCGGGACTCTAACCCGGAACCTTATAAGAAATCTATGCTCTCCGACGAACCATCAAACAGCCAAAGCATCAATACAGGACTAAGATCGAATCATACTACACCGGCTCCGACACTCGTCGGATGTGTCAGGGCACGTAAACTATTACAGRCTATAAAGGGAAGCCCAGCCGCGAGCTGCCCAGTGACACGAGCCTACCAGACGAGCTAAATAACTTCTATGCTCGCTTCGAGGCAAGTAACACTGACACATGCATCAGCTATTCCGGTCGACTGTGTGATCACGCTCTCTGCAGCCGATGTGAGTAAGACCTTTAAACAGGTCAACATTCACAAGGCCGCAGGGCCAGATGGATTACCAGGATGTATACTCTGAGCATGTGCTGACCAACTGGCAAGTGTCTTCACTGACATTTTCAAACTCTAGACCCACTCCAATTTGAATACCGCCCCAACAGAACCACATATGATGCAATYCCTATTGCACTCCACACTGCCCTTTCACACCTGGACAAAAGGAACACCTATGTGAGAATGCTATTCATTGACTACAGCTCAGGGTTCAACACCATAGTGCCCTCAAAGCTCATCACTAAGCTAAAAACCCTGGGACTAAACACCTCCCTCTGCAAATGGATCCTGGACTTTCTGACGGGCTCCCCCCCAGGTGGTAAGGGTAGGTAACAACACATCCGCCAYGCTGATCCTCAACACGGGGGCCCCTCAGGGGTGCGTGCTCAGTCCCCTCCTGTGCTTCCTGTTCACTCATGACTGCACGGCCAGGCACGACTCCAACACCATCATTACGTTTTCAGATTTCACAACAGCCTGATCACCGGCAACGAGGAGACAGCCTATAGGGAGGAGGTCAGAGACCTGACCGTGTGGTGCAAGGACAACAACCTCTCCCTCAACGTGATCAAGACAAATTCGATCATTGTGGACTACAGGACAAGAAGGACTGAGCATGCCCCCATTCTCATCGACGGGGCTGTAGTGGAGCAGGTTGAGAGCTTCAAGTTCCTTGGCGTCCACATCACCAACAAACTAACACAGTCCAAGTACACCGAGACAGTCGTGAAGAGGGCACGACAAAACCAATTCCCCCACAGGAGACGGAAAAGATTTGTCATGGGTCCTCAGATCCTCAAAAGGTTCTACAGCTGCACCATCGAGAGCATCCTGACTGGTTGCATCACTGCCTGGTATGGCATCTGCTCGGCCTCCGACCACAAGGCACTACAGAGGGTAGTGCGTATGGCTCAGTACATCACCGGGGCCAAGCTTCCTGCCATCCAGGACATCTGTACCAGGCGGTGTCAGAGGAAGGCCCTAACAATTGTCAGAGACTCCAGCCACCCTAGTCATAGACTGTTCTCTCTGCTACCGCACTTCAAGCAGTACCGGAGCGCCAACTCTAGGTCCAAGAGGCATCTAAACAGCATCTACCCCCAAGCCATAAGACTCCTGAACATCTAATCAAATGGCTACCTAGACTATTTGCATTGCCCCCACCTTCTACACTGCTGCTACTCTCTGTTATTATCTATACATATTCACTTTAATAACTCTTCCTAAATGTACCTGTTACCTCAATTACCTCGACGAACCAGTGCCGCCACTCATGTGACAAATAACATTTTATTTGATTTTAATTGTAAATCCGGCCTCTTTCTAGAGCTACGACCTGAAGATCAATAACGTCATCATGATTCAACATTATTTTTTTCATAGTTTCCAGTTGTTTTGAAAGCACCATAAATCCAGGGAATGCCAGACTTGGATGACAAATTTTGCCCACGAAGGACCACCACAGCACCTTCCTGTTGAAGTGAGCACAGCACAACAATGTGAGTCCAAAAATGTATTGTATGCTGCTTCATAAATGATGTAACATGCCAGGGAGATATGTATACTGTAGCTAAGAAAGTAATACTAAGTGTATGTTGTGTAGTAAGATGTTAGTAGCCCATGTACCTCACCCTAATAATTTGGTCTATTTACCCGTCTTAATTGTGCCTACTGTTCTGACTTGGTGGTGCACATGTAGCCTATAACCTGTTTTAGAGAAACATAATCATTGAATATTGTAAGAGCTTTCATCTGTTGCTGTACATTTCAAATGTGCTCAACAAATAGTTATATTGACTATGTCCGTCCTAGCTCGCTCATTATTGTCTTTATCAAAATTACAGATTGCCTCTTAACCGCTTGTCTCATTATCCCATAGTTTGTACATCTCAATTGTCATTAGAAACCACATTTGTTTAAGCAAGTCAGCCATATCAGCTATGTTTTTTTAAAAGGCAGTAAATGAGGCTGAAGGAACTGTTTTGCTGCCAGACATGGCTTTGCTGATAGCCATGTGYAGCAGTGGTAAGATGTTGGGACTGCTGTTGGGACAGCTTTATGTAGGCAATTAACAGTTTGTGGGCACCGTTTGTCACCGTTATAGTGCAATTCATGTATTGTTTAGTGTTGTGTATTGGCTTTGCTGGCATGCATCGCCACTGGCCGCTCTAAATAATGCTAATTTAACCACTCTCCTACTTGTTTAAAATGACATTTCTACTGCTACAATGGTAAATACAAAAAAGCTTTTTCCAAACACCCCCCCACCTCTGTCTCATGGATTACATTGTGGCTTCACTTGTTATTACGGGACAATCCTGTATCTCAGCCCCTTTTCAGGTGTCCCATCATTTCTTTCTACTAAAAAAGTAATTTGTCAGCAAGACATATTCATTCATTAATGACAATTGCCGAATGTCATTACACTTCTTGGTGTTTTGTAACAGAGGTCTCTTTCCATTCATCAAATGGTGCAAGTGCACCACTATGTTTGAGTGGATGAACATGCGCAGATAGCCTACATTTTGAAGTGATTTGTTTGACTGGTTGTGTTCATATCAAATTTAAAGGCAATAAAACATTTTKACCATTAAATGACATGTCTTAATGTTAAATTTGCGTTAGTGCCAGCTGGTGCCAATGACATCTATAGTGCCACTAACTGGTCTGGTGCAGCCATCTAAGGTTGCAGAGACGTTATATTCCTACAGCTTCTAAGGACATATACATAAGGTTTACATACAACATTTCATGGCCCCAGGTTCATCGGTTCAGTTCTCATAGCCCTGGTGTGATATGGTGCCATCAATTGGTGTATTGTGGTTGACTTTGAATGCAGCAACTAATCATTCTCAAGTTTATTAGAGGCTAATTCATTAGTCTACAGTGCCTTGCAAAAGTATTGATCTCCCTTGGTGTTTTTCCTATTTTGTTGCATAACAATCTGTCATTTAAATAGATTTTTATTTGGATTTAATGTAATGTACATACACAAAATAGACCAAATTGGTGAAGTGAAATAAAAAATATAACTTTTTCCAAAAAATTCAAAAAAATTCAAAACGGAAAAGTAATGCGTGCATATGTATTCATACCTCTTTGCTATGAAGCCCCTAAATAAGATCTGATGCAACCAATTACCTTCAGAAGTCACATAATTAGTTAAATAAAGTCCACCTGTGTGCAATCTAAGTATCACATGATCTGTCACATGATCTCAGTATATCAGTATGTTCTGATTGGCCCCAGAGTGGCACCACAAAGACCAAGGAGCTCTCCAAACAGATCAGGGACAAMGTTGTGGAGAAGTACAGATCAGGATTGGGTTATAAAAAAATATCAGAAACTTTGAACATCCCATGGAGCACCATTAAATCCATTATTAAAAAATAGAAAGAATTTGGCACCACAACAAACCTGCCAAGAGAGGGCCGCCCACCAAAACTCACGGTCCAGGCAAGAAGGGCATTAATCAGAGAGGCAACAAAGAGACCAAAGATAACCCTGAAGGAGCTGCAAAGCTCCACAGCTTAGATTGGAGTATCTGTCCATAGGACCACTTTAAGCCGTACACTCCACAGAGCTGGTCTTTACGGAAGAGTGGCCAGAAAAAAAGCCATTGCTTAAAGAAAAAAATAAGCAAACATGTTCGGTGTTTGCCAAAAGGCATGTGGGAGACTTCCCAAACATATGGAAGAAGGGGTACTCTGATCAGATGACAGTAAAATTGAGCTTTTTGGCTATCATGGAAAACGCTATGTCACAGTGAAGCATGGTGGTGGCAGCATCATGCTGAGGGGATGTTTTTAATCGTCAGGGAATAGGAAACTGGTCAGAATTGAAGGAATGATGGATGGAGCTAAATACAGGGAAATTCTTGAGGGAAACCTGTTTCAGTCTTCCAGAGATTTGAGACTTGGACAGAGGTTAACCTTCCAGCAGGACAATGACCCTAAGCATACTGCTAAAGCAACACTCGAGTGGTTTAAGGGGAAACATTTAAATGTCTTGGAATGGCCTAGTCAAAACCCGGACCTCAACCCTATTGAGAATCTGTGGTATGACTTAAAGATTGCTGTACACCAGCGTAACCCATCCAACTTGAAGGAGCTGGAGCAGTTTTGCCTTGAGGAATGGGCAAAAATCCCAGTGGCTAGATGTGCCAAGCTTATAGAGACATACCCCAAGAGACTTGCAGCTGTAATTGCTGCAAAAGGTGGCTCTACAAAGTATTGACTGTGGGAGGGTGAATAGTTATGCACACTCAGGTTTTCAGTTTTTTTGTCATATTTCTTGTTTGTTTCACAAKAAAAAATATTTTGCATCTTCAAAGTGGTAGGCATGTTTTGTAAATCAAATGATACAAATTCATGGTTCGTGAGAAGAAGATTTTTTAAAGCATTAGCATATGTGCTAACGTGCATCTATAGGTAAAATGCGACCATATTTTAATGCAACAACAATTTCTTCTCAAACCCATGAAAGATGTAATGAGTCTAAATATAACATCTGGAGTGAATCTGATGTATGGTTCATGAGGAGAAGATTTTAAAAGTATTTTTAGCATTAGCATATGTGCTAACGTGCATCTATAGGTAAAATGCGACCATATTTTAATGCAACAACACTTTCTTCTCAAACCCATGAAAGATGTAATGAGTCTAAATATAACATCTGGAGTGAATCTGATGTATGGTTCATGAGGAGAAGATGATTGCAGATTATTTTGAGCATTAGCGTTACATATGCAAAGAATTCAGTGTGATTCATTTTAAGAACGTCCATGATAGCAATGATAAGTTTGAAGTTGATAGGCCTCTGGTGGAGTGGATTTACAATGGTTTAAATGGACATGTAAAATCAGATTTATGATTAGTCAAAACTAAGCCATCTTAGYTTTTCTTAAAAAACCAAGTTAAGACCGGTACCATATGCCTAAATTGCAATTTGGTGTCATTTGGTCCTATGGTTAATGAGAAGAAGATTGTTTTGGCATATTTTAGCATATTAATGTATGTGCTAATATGCATCTGCTGATATTGTGTGGCCATCCTTGAACGCATCAATGTTATTTTCTCAAACTCTTTAGGGACTATTATGATGAATTCAAAGACCACATTTGGAGTAAAAAATCGGACTATTTTAAGCATTAGCTTTACATGGTCAAAAACGTTAATAGTTTCCTTATTTTTTAGATACCAATACCAAACTTAACATGCTTAATCATTTTAGAACACCTACTTATTCAAGGGTTTTTCTTTATTTTGACTATTTTCAACATAATAACACATATGGCATCATGTAGTAACCAAAAAACTGTTAAACAAATCAAAAGAGATTTGAGATTTGAGATTCTTCAAAACTTTCTTGGGCCAAGAAACACGAGAAAGACGAGCAATGGACATTAGACTTGTGGAAATGTGTCCTTTGGTCTGGAGTCCAAATGGGAGATTTTTGGTTCCAACCGCTGTGTCTTTGTGAGATGTAGTGTGGGTGAACGGATGATCTCTGCATGTRTATTTCCCACCGTAAAGCATGGAGGAGGAGGTRTTATGGTGCTTAACCAGCATGGCTACCACAGCATTCGGCAGCGATACGCCATCACATCTGGTTTGGGATTGGTGGGGCTATCATTTGTTTAATTTGTTTAACACTTTATTGGTTACTACATGATTCTATATGTGTTATTTCATAGTTTTGATGTCTTCACTATTATTCTACAATGTAGAAAATAGTAAAAATKAAGAAAAACCCTTGAATGAGTAGGTGTTGTAAATCTTTTGACCGGTAGTGTACATCAGAGATGTTTTGTATGGCTCTGAGGCCAGGCTGTCGCTAGTCTCATTATTATGTTTCGACATACATCATTCCCCAGAACCTAACCAAGCATCAATTATCATGATTTTAGTTCTGGGTTTCCGAGATTATAGTTTGGGTACATGCAGTAGATTGAGGCAAATCCACAAAACTTGATTGTGTCAGCGTTGGAGGATAGCGCACCGGTGTCTCTTTAACTTTATGAGCTATGAAAAATATTACTGCAGTGTGCTGTTTTGACCCTGACCACATAATTTAGAGATATTACTGTGAGCATAGGCATTGTAGAGCAGCAAAACCATATGTGAAAATATGCCATGCTGCTCTGTTCAGGGCGTCTTTGTGTAGCTGACTCACGTTACATATGTAGGATCTTAATTTGATCACTCTTTCGTTGCTGAAAGTTTTCCTGAGTCTTGGAAATGCAGATGAGCTTTGTGATTTACATCAATTAACTGAAAAAACCTGCACACAAACACGGTTATGTTTACAGTATTCCACCTTCCATCTAGCCTCATATTTACCAGCTAGTAGCCTAACCACAAATCAAGCAACGTTATGGACTAAATGTTCAAATCCTGTTGCTGCAAGATTATGTTGCTCTGACAATACAGGTAAAAAAAATTAAGATCTTACATCTGTAGCTTGACTCATTGCTGCTTGACTCACTGCTGTGTACAACTGCACATGCCTGCTAAGATAACAACACACACCAGCAGTCTCAGAGGTTCCAACTCACTGGGCAAAAACTGGTTGAATCAATGTGCGTCTAATGACAGGGTGAAAATGTCACGTTGAATTCACGTTAGTTGACAACTCAACCAAATGTAAATCAAAACCAGACGTTGACCTGACGTCTGTGCCCAGTGGGCAGTGTCTTCAGCTGATTCTGTAATGATTCCTGACCAGAGAGCAGAGTGATTATGTTATCCATCTTCATCATGTTCATTATCATCAAGGAGGCAGACACAGGTGTCCTCTGCTCCTCACCATTAGTGTGACTGGATTACACCAGTATCCCAAGGAAGCTCCCATAGACTGCTGTGGTGAGGAATACAGCCTCACTCCTCTCATGAACAAACTCATAAGAGACACTGTTGTCTTTGACGGAATCTGTTCATTACAATACATGTACAGCAAATCATATTGCTCTATGTCTGTGTTGTTACAATAAGTTGTTGGGCGCTAGTAAGCCTGCCGTATTTCGGCCGTACGTATATGTGGTCAAAGGTCATACTCATACAAAGGGGGTTCACGTTTACAGCATGTTTGTTGTCTTATCATCCTCTACTGTGACTCTAATAAAGAGAGACAAAGTGACAGACTTGGTCGTTCCACTACCCAGACAGACAGTAGGCTACACAGACAGGGGTTGCGTGATGTGGGGACGCCAATCTATCTTACACTCACCCGTACAGCTGGGTGAACAGGATAGCTTGATCATTACTGGTGGCATCCACATGGACACATGCAATGAGAGATCAGGACATCTTTATGTGTCATGTGGCATGTGGAGACAAATCTTGGACAGAGAAACGCATGCACACAAACACGGCAGCCCATTCTCATAGGTTACAGAAGCACGTACAGTGATGCCATCCTGCGTGAAAGATACTGTATTATGCACTTAAAATGCTTTTAGGTAGGAACATTGTCATATCATGTTGCACCTGGAGGAGGTCATTCCATGAAGTTATTGGATTTACATATAAATTGAACAAGTTGGACAAACACACCTCCAGTATTCTATTATCAACTTGCATACTTTAACAAGTGTTTAATTTCTTCATTAAGTTGACTTATGGCGCATTATTTTTCAATGCTGTTGATTAAAATACATTGAACTAATTCCGCCCCCACGCCCTGCCCCCTTTCCCCACCCTATTCCCACGATGCAGCGATCCTAATGTGTTCTGGGTGTCTCTGTGTCCTGGAGCTAAAAAAGGAAATGTTCAAAATGTGGTGGAATATGAAAAGCAATCAAATTTTCTGTATCAGTAAGCAGGTCTGTTGTAGCTGGGGGTACTTCTTGCTTTCTGATCTTGCTTGGGGAGGCATTTTGCAAGAGCCCCAAGGCTCACCTAGCTAATTAACTTTTTCTAGTTTTACAGTAATGAATTCCTTTATTTTCAAATGCTGTTTTCCCATCTGGGGACAGACAGACACTGTGAACTTCATCCTCTGCATGGTGAACTGGTGTATTTAAGGTTCTGTGAACACCTTGAATAATATAATATATTTTTATGTAATTAATTGATTCACTCATGTGTTGCATTGTATTATTAGAACACCTGTCTGTTATGTGTTCATTCATGAATATAATTATTATTTGTGAAAACATTGTTTGTTTCTCCTCTATGTATCATTTTACACACAAAAACCTTCCAAAACAAATCGGAACTAGATTGCTCAACATGTGGTCAGCCATAGTTCAACATGTTCCATTACCATGAATACTTGCTGACAACACTTGACAATGTTGAACATGAAACAAAAACAAAAACAAGATTGTTGCCATGGATTGTTGCTAGGCAATGTGACAACATGGAATATTCATCAAAACCAATTGTGCTATGCTTGCCCTCCAGTGACAAAACCAGCAATCGTCCTACCACTGCTTTGAAATTACTGCGATAAACGTTTTTGTTGTTGAATTATATACACTAGTGTATTTAATTGTATCAGTTTTATTCAGTTGGATTYTGTGACAGACAGTGAAACTGAACTTACCTATAGCTTCCGTTTTTTGGTGAAAGTGTGGCGTCTAACAGTGTAGGTTTTTGGAAAAGTGGGCCTATTATTTTACTTGTGTTTGAAATAGGAACTCCTAAAGCCTTGAACATCTGCAAGTTCACTATCATCCCCTTCTAAAGCCTTGGTTAAACCGCGGTGATTCTGAAGTGGAGAATGATATGGACTTTCAGACTAACATGGTGCACAGGGTTGTCTTGGTGATACTAATGGTGACGGAGGAGGAGAGACAGATATAGATGCATGTAGGAGTAGGTGTTTTTATGAGCTAGAGCAACTTCTAAAGAGAAAACAACTGGCTAACTTTGTTTCTCCCCTTGTTCACTCTGAACCAACCACTAAGTGAGCTAACTCCCCTCCCAGCTGCTCACGGGTCCCTCAGTTGTAATCAGAGCCAAATGAAGGTTTTAAACTGAGTGTTAAAAAGGTGCTATCTTGAAATTTAAAGGGTTCTTCAGCTGTCCCCATAGGAGAACCCTTTAAGGAACCCTTTTTGRTTGCAGGTAGAAATCTTTTGGGTTCCATGTAGAACCTTTTCTACGGGGGGTTTTACAAGGAACCCAAAGGGGTAATACCTGAACCAAAAAGGTTCTCCTATGGGGACAGCTGAATAACCCTTTTTTCTCACATTGTAGTGTCATTAGTTTGATTAAGTTCTGTAGAGGAAGCAGCCTCCTGTTGGACCCTGGCTTTAAAGGCCCAATGCAGCAGTTTGTATCTCAATATCAAATCATTTCTGTGTAAAAATGTAATACCTTACTGTGATTGTTTTCAATTCAAATGGTAAAAAAAAAAACGAATACAGCTTCTTAGCAAAAAACAATTTCTCAAGCAAGAATTTTGCTAGGACTGTCTGAGAGTGGTCTGAGTGGAGAGGGGGAAACTGAAAACTAGCTGTTGTTGGCAGTTTGGAACTATCTTTCTTAGTGGTTTATTAACTGATTTACCTTCTGGTGATGTCACCAGGCAGGCCAAAACTACATCCCACCAAAACAGGCTGAAATATATTATACACTAAAAGGGCATTATCATAATTTTCACAACTTCACAGTATTATTCCAATGTCATAGGGTGGAAATATATATAAACATTTTGTTATATTATTTGAACGTTTTTGGGATGTTATCATCCTAATGTTAGATAACAACCCTAACTAGAACTTAATGRCAATCTTAGGTAATGTTCTGGGAATGTTCCCATTTTGCTGGGCTGAGTCCTTGCCTTCTGGTGAAAGTCTCAGAAGTAAGTCTACTCTCTGAGAACCATGCATGATAGACATTACTTAACAATTCTGTCACACCCTGATCTGTTTCACCTGCATTGTCCCTGCGTTACTGACCCCTGCCTGCCCTGACCCTGAGCCTGCCTGCCGTTCTGCATCTTACGGACTCTGCCCTGGATTACTGACCTCTGCCTGCTCTTGACCTGTCGTTTGCCTGCACCCTGTTTTGTAAATAAACATTTGTTATTTCAAACTGTCTGCATCTGGGTCTTATCCTGAGGTTTGATAGATTCAATGCATTTGGTCTAAATGTTTTGCTACACTTTCACAATGAATTTCATGAAATGAGTTAGCTGAGAGAAATAAAGCAATTCCGTTTTCATATCTTTTTTTACATGTCTTCAGTTTATGCTGTAACTCTTGGATGAAAACCAATAGCTAGCTAGCTAATGTCCTAAAACTAATGTTCAATGGATGGTGAGGTGACAAAATGTCTTTACTCAAGGACTACCCCTTGATCACGACTCTCAGTTCCATTAAATTACACATAAGAGTCATTGAACGAAGGCGTCTTCTGTAGGGGGGAGTTTTGTTAAGTTCCGCGACGCTCGGTCTGAATATTGACATGCATCGCTTGCGGTACGGTTTTGGAAGCAGAAGGACCTTGTCTTTCATTTCAGCAAGAAATTATTTTCAAAAAATAAAAGGTTAAATTGATACACACCTTTATAGGGTTAGGCTTCAAACACGGCCATATTTCCATGTTACAGTGCTTGTTTACGGAAAATAGACGGAAGAAAGAATGGACTACCTGTGCTAATTGGGGACTGGTCTTGATAAATCAATGAGATTTTTATTTTCACTTAATCACTTAATCCCCATGTGGGTATTGGTTAGTCAAAAATTTGAAAATTAGGGTGCAGAAATGTTATGCTCTTAGTGTAACCTATATTTAACTAGGCAAGTCAGCTAAGAACAAATTCTTATTTTCAAGGACAGCCTACTCCTTCCTCCCCGTCAGGGAATGGAACCCCGGTCTCCCGCGTGCCTGCRGGGATTCTTTAGCTACAGTTGAAGTCGGAAGTTTACATAMACTTGGGTTGGAGTCATTAACTTTTTATGGCTGGGTGCCAGTATTAGCTAGGATGAAAAGGTGCCCAGAGTAAACTGCCTGCTACTCAGGCTCAGATGCTAAAATATGCATATTATTAGTAGATTTGGATAGAAAACACTCRGAAGTTTCTAAAACTGTTTGAATGATGTCTGTGAGTATAACAGAACTCATATGGAAGGCAAAAACCTGAGAAGAAATCCAACCAGGAAGTGGGAAATCTGAGGTTTGTAGGTTTACCTATCCAATATACAGTGGGATATTGGTCATATTGCACTTCCTAAGGCTTCCACTAGATGTCAACAGTCTTTAGAACCTTGTTTGAACCTTATTGTGGAACTGGGATTCCTGGGAGTGCATTCTGATGAAGATCATCAAAGGTAAGTGAATATTTATAATGCTATTTCTGACTTTTGTTGACTCCAAAACATGGCGGATATCTTTATGGCTTATTTGGGCTCTGTGCGCTGAACTCAGATTATAGCATTGTGTGCTTTTTCTGTAAAGTTTTTTWAAATATGACACAGCGGTTGCATTAAGGAGAAGTTTATCTAAAGTTCCATGTTTAATACTTGTATCTTTTATCAATGTTTATTATGAGTATTTCTGTAAATTGTGTTTACCTCTCTGCAAAATCACCTGATGTTTGGAGGCAAAACATTACTGAACATAATGCGTCAATGTAAACTAAGATTTTTGGATATAAATATGAACTTTATCGAACAAAATATACATGTATTGTGTAACATGAAGTGTTATGAGTGTCATCTGATGAAGATCATCAAAGGGTAGTGATTAATTTTTATCTCTATTTCTGCTTTTTGTGACTCYTCTCTTTGGCTGGAAAAATGGCTGGGTTTTTCTGTGACTAGGTGCAGACCTAACATAATCGTTTGGTGTGCTTTCGTCGTAAAGTCTTTTTGAAATCGGACACTGTGGTGGGATTAACAACAAGTTTATCTTTAAAATGGTGTAAAATACTTGTATGTCTGAGGAATTTTAATTATGAGATTTCTGTTATTTTGAATTTGGCGCCCTGCACTTTCACTGGCTGTTGTCATATCGATCCCGTTAACGGGATCTCAGCCGTAAGAAGTTTAAAACTTGTTTTTCAATTACTACACACATTTCTTGTTAACAAAGTATAGTTTTGGCAAGTCGGTTAAGACATCTACTTTGTGCAAGATACAAGTCATTTTTCCAACACTTGTTTACAGACAGATTATTTCACTTATAATTCACAGAATCACAATTCCAGTGTGTCAGAAGTTTACATACACTAAATTGACTGTGCCTTTAAACAGCTTGGAACATTCCAGAAAATGATGTCATGGCTTTAGAAGCTTCTGATAGGCTAATTGACATCATTTGAGTCAATTGTAGGTGTACCTGTGGATGTATTTCAAGGCCTACCTTCAAACTCAGTGCCTCTTTGCTTGACATCATGGGAAAATCAGAAGGAATCAGCCAAAAATCAGCCCAAACAAATTGTAGACCTCCACAAATCTGGTTCATCCTAGGGAGCAATTTCCAAATGCCTGAAGGGACCACATTCATCTGTACAAACAATAGTACGCAAGTATAAACACCATGGGACCACGCAGCCGTCATACCGCTCAGGAAGGAAACGTGTTCTGTCTCCTAGAGATGAACGTACTTTGGTGCGAAAAGTGCAAATCAATCCCAGAACAACAGCAAAGGACCTTGTGTAGATGCTGGAGGAAACAGGTACAAAAGTATCTATATCCACAGTAAAACAAGTCCTATATCGACATAAACTGAAAGGCCGCTCAGGAAGGAAGAAGCCACTGCTTCAAAACCGCCATAAAAATGCCAGACTACGGTTTGCAACTGCACATGGGGACCAAGATCGTACTTTCTGGAGAAATTTCCTCTGGTCTGATGAAACAAAAATAGAACTGTTTGGCCATAATGACCATCGTTATGTTTGGAGGAAAAAGAGGGAGGCTTGCAAGCCGAAGAACACCATCCCAACCTTGAAGCTCGGGGTGGCAGCATCATGTTGGGGGGGTGCTTTGCTGCAGGAGGGACTGGTGCACTTCACAAAATAGATGGCTTCATGAGGATGGAAAATTATGTGGATATATTGAAACAACATCTCAAGACATCAGTCAGGAAGTTAAAGCTTGGTCGCAAATTGGTCTTCCAAATGGACAATGACCCCAAGCATACTTCCAAAGTTGTGGCAAAATGGCTTAAGGACAACAAAGTCAAGGTATTGGAGTGACCATCACAAAGCCCTGACCTCAATCCTATAGAAAATATGTGGGCAGAACTGAAAAAGCGTGTGCGAGCAAGGAGGCCTACCAACCTGACTCAGTTACACCAGCTCTGTCAGGAGGAATGGGCCAAAATTCACCCAACTTATTGTGGGAAGCTTGTGGAAGGCTACCTTAAACATTTGACCCAAGTTAAACAATTTAAAGGCAATGCTACCAAATACTAATTGAGTGTATGTAAACGTCTGACCCACTGGGAATGTGATGAAAGAAATAAAAGATGAAATAAATCATCTTCTCTACTATTATTCTGACATTTCACATTCTTAAAATAAAGTGGTGATCCTAACTGACCTAAGACAGGGAATTTTTACTAGGATTAAATGTCACGAATTGTGAAAAACTTTGTTTAAATGTATTTGGCTAAGGTGTATGTAAACTTCCGACTTCAACTGTAAGTAGCCCAGTACTGTACTGCCAACCGCCACGTTGTACAGCGCCATATTTTCCGTTCCATCCTAATGGAAACCCAGAGGGTTTTTAGTTTTTCTTAGAATAGAAAAAACATAATATTAATCAAAATAATTAAGCAAGTACCAGTCAAAAGTTTGGACACACCTACTCATTCCAGGATTTAGAATAATAGTGAAGACATCACAACTATGAAATAACACATATGGAATCAGTTAAGAACAAATTCTTATTTACAAGGACAGCCTACTTCTTCCTCCCCGTCGGGGATTTGAACCCCAGTCCTCCCGCGTGCCCAGAATTCTGTAGCATTCTGTTTTGGCTGCCAGAGTCAATTTG
Source organism: Salvelinus sp. IW2-2015 (assembly GCF_002910315.2). Classification (NCBI taxonomy): domain Eukaryota; kingdom Metazoa; phylum Chordata; class Actinopteri; order Salmoniformes; family Salmonidae; genus Salvelinus; species Salvelinus sp. IW2-2015. Next base: position 10,969,222 of record NC_036842.1, read on the forward strand.
CGCTTTAAACAGAACATGTAAGGTCCTTGGACTGTAAGGAGTAACGTTAGGCTACTTTAGGCCAATAATAGTCTAGTTATAGCCAGGCTGACTTGAAGTCACATTAGGTCTGTCACATCCACTTGGATTCTAGATAGCTATCTAGTGCTGCCAGAGTTGTGCAGCCTGCTATGTTGCCTTATTGACAGCCTTTTTATTAATTTCACGCAATAAAAATTATCCTCACAATTATCTTATCAAATATTTTGTGTCTATAGCTAGCTATAATAGTAAGCAAGCATAACAAGCAAACAACCACGAGCCATGTCAAGATGCCTTGTCGAGATGCTTAAGCTAGTTGACGTTAGCTAGCTATGTGCTAGCTTCCAATACAACACAAAATCACCCATCGATCTACGTGCATCATGACAAAATTCATAACTAAATAGACGGATTTGCATGTTTGGTGCAGTTAAAAGCTGTATATTCAGTTTCTTGCTGCTTCTGTTCAACAGGTCGAAAGAATTTTCCAGACACAAATGAGAATGTCCCGGTCTAGAGTGCGCAAGTGATTTCCCTTCAGCGTATGCATGTGACATTAGCTCGCCCACGTCACAGCATGAATCTTTAAAATGGTAATAACTTTGCCTGTGAGTGATGGAAAAATATTGTCCTCTATGACAATTACTTGAATATTTCAATCGATTTTTTGTTTGTAAAGTTGATGACTAAAGTGTCTTATTTGGAATTTAAAAAAAATATTTCTCTATGGGGCCGTCTATGAGTATTGTCTTTCTAGGGTGGCCGTACTTCAGATAAACTGTGGTACCGAAAATGCCATCTGAGCACAGTGGAAGGTGTGTTCCAGACCAGAAGCCTGGCCCCTTGGTTGAAAGGTGCAAAATAGATTTTTCTCAGATGCCAGAACAGTGCTTTACGTAGCTGTTGGACCTAGAATGTTCTGAGAGCTGTGTTAGCTAGCAAATGTTGTGCTGTCTTTAGTTTGGCTAGCAGTTAAATGCAACGATGGCCCTTTTAGCCAAAATACTGTACAGCTGCCAAATGTCTTACATTAACTGAGCTAACCACTGTACAGGGTTAAAACATATTCCTCGTTACGTGTGTTGCTTGAGCTTATGCAAGGATGAACACTGAACGCACAAATAGTTCTGTGTTCTGTGCGCCAGTGTGCAACAAAGTAACCAAGGTAAATCATAGCAACATCAGAATGTTGCTAAGGATTGTTTTGCTAAAAATTGTAATCRTAATCAAAATCAAATAACAACTTAATGTGCAACTTTTACAAGTTTTGAACCACACAGTTGTCATATTCATACCATTATCTATGTAATGTTGTTGAAATTTTGCAGTTTTGTTTCCTGGGTCATGGAACAACACATTTTTGGTGGCTGGCCCTTGGACTAGAAGTGGTTCTGAGGAAACATTACAAGAACGTTCTGCTTATGTTATTTAAAACATCCATAACAACAAGCAGGGATTACACCTACAATGCCATGGTTTCATAAAGTTATGTAAATTATGACATGATGGTGCAGAATTGCTTCTACATTTAAAAAAAAACTTTTATGGAAGTACATACCGGTCATGACGGCACTAAATGGCGATAGTTGCTAATCGAAACTCCATATTCGGGGGGTAACAAACTTATTTTGACATTATAAAGCTTCAAAAGCTGGTGAATGGCAAGTTGAATGGCTGCCTCCTGGGCTGAAAGGTGATTCGCCATATCAACGTCTCCCATAAAGCCAGATTCTGATTCAGAGTAAAGGTGTAAGCAGCTTTATATTTGTCTTAGTACTAGTGCCGCAGATAACACTCCAAACCTCCCAGGTTTGATCCCTGCTTGCGACTATTAACAAAATATGGTAAAACTATGTTAATACAATAAATGTGTAATAAATTGTCATGTGATTACAATAATTGACAGATGTGTTTGTACATGGACTGTTGTACAACTAACTTCCTCAATAGTAAGATAACCCTAGCACATGAAAGAAACCTCCATGGACTGTTCAAAACTTAATTTTATCATTCTGGGAACATAGGAATAACTTTCTAAGACCATTGGGGGATTGTTTTGTGCACCCTGGTACAAGCATTGTAAAAATGTTATCACAACTGGACATTTTTTGTGTTTTGGGAATCTATTTCTTGTCATGTCCCCATAATGTTACCACAAACTAAAGAAATGTGTAAGGAACTATTGAAGAACATAAAAAAAATGTATTCTGGGAACGTCAGGTGATGTTGTATAATCAACTGGACAGTTTTGTGTTTTGGGAACATACATTTTGTGTCCCCATAATGTTCCCACCAGACTGTACCAACAACAACCTGATGAAACATTCTAGGAACCTTTCAAGAACAGAAGAAATGTGGGAACGTTCTTGCAATTTCAGGACAATATTTTATACAAACATTGTATAATCATCAGCACAACTGGACCGTTTCTGTTGTATGAGAACAGTTRCCGCAACCAAACAAATATTCTGGGAACTTTCAATTTTCGTTTGTTGGGAGCTCTCCGCTCTGTCTTCTTAGGGAGACAACTCATTACAGTTTGTAGGGATATGTGTGTGTTTGATCTGGTCCCTGTGAACCACATCCTCTGGGTTGCCTGGGAGAGGTTAGGGAGAGGAGGTGGTCTGGCCTGTCTGATGTGTCGGAGGTGTTGACAGGCCTCACCAGAGGAGGGAGATCACTCATCACTCTGTCAGTCACTGTGTAAAGAGAGGAAACATGGCATGCAGCTCTGTGACCAGCCTAATGAACAACAGTAGGGGACTTTCCTCCCTCTCAGGTCAGGGGAGGATAGAATTGGCTCATGTATGGCTCCTCTGTTGCTCCAAACTTGCTCTAAGGAAGTTCAAACTGCGTACCTATAAGCCTTTTGGAGGCCTGTGACTGTGTAAAGTGCACTGTGCAGATGGACAGTAAACCCACTAAACTGTCTTTAAGTCATTCCTTTGAGAAGAAGGCAGTCACCCGTAGCACTGATTGATAGTAAGACTTTCTGAGCTCTCATGAGAAGACAGCTGTGTGTTTTATGAAACTCATATATCAAAAGTAATTGATTGTATAAACCAGCTTGGCTTAGCTTGCTTTTTAGTTTATGAATAAAATTAATAAGCAAAAACAAATGGTGAATAAATAATCAGTTGGATGCCCTTGAGAACGGTTCTAACCTTCATGGATACTTAGGACATTATTTCGGCAGCTCTCTTAATACCGTAATTCACTAAGGGGTGAGGCTGAGTGCACACACACACACACGCACGCGCACGTACGCACGTGAGCACA
>NC_036842.1:10972546-11043414 GCF_002910315.2 Salvelinus sp. IW2-2015
TGCGCACACGCACAACACACAACACACACACACACACACACACACACACACACACACACACACACACACACACACACACACACACACACACACACACACACACACACACACACACCACACACACACACACACACACACACACACAGTCAGGGCACGCACAGATCGAGAGATGGCAGCCAGAGCTGTTGATCAGGATGCCGCTGATGGAGTAATAGATCCATTTAGCATTAATCAATGTCGCTCCGAGGTTCATTGAGCAGCGCATTCACCAGAGCCTACATCCTGCCTTTGGTCTCTGAGCCTTTTAATCTAATTGGACATTAAACTCCTGTCATTATTCCTTCAGCTTCTAGACTTATTTATGCCTCTCTAGCTTGCTTGTCTTTACCTTTTCATTATACCACGCCATTCTACATCAGCAAACTCATTAACGAGAATGAATCAAAGGAGAAAGCTATGTGCGGCTGAAAAGTGTGATTTATAAATCTGCGTTAAGGGCGGCCGTGGTACACGACACATCATTCATGTTGTTTACTGGCTGTTATTTGGCGCGGGTGAGGGCACTCGGATGACAAAGACAAAGAGCCAAACACAAAGGCAAACAACAGTGCTGTATTTTAATCATGCCAATGGCAGGCAGCCAGCCTCATCCTTTAAACGTCACTGTTGAAGTAATTCACACCCTGCGCCAACACATGTCAATGTAGCTGCTGCTTCTCAACTTTTCCTTCTGCTTCTCAGGACCCTACAAGTAGAGCCTTTATTCACATGCCCACAATTAGTGTTGCTTGTATGTTTTTTGGGGGATTTTCCAACACATTTCACAACACATCGATGTAGTTTTCAGGGACATTGTTAATATTCCGCCCCATGATGACATACGTTGTGTTAAGAAGGCTCTCCTGTACCTTCTTAACACAATGTTAGCCTGTCAATGATGGAGGTCTTCTGCAGGGTATATGAGGAGGAGAGGTGAGTCTCATGGCTCCAGGGTCCTAAGAGACTCCCTAGTCATCAGCTGTATGCGTGGCAGGCAGGCAGAGAGCTCTTCTTCATGGTGTTTAAGCAAGCACTTTAAATGGAAATGTACTTGACACTTCAGGAGATGTTATCGTCACGTATTAGAATGCAGCTGACTTACTCCCCCTCACTCTCTCTCTCATCTCTCTCTCAGTTTCTCTCTCTCCTCTCTCTCCATCTCTCTCCCTCCATCTCTCTCTCTGTATCTCTCCATCTCTCTCTCTCCATCTCTCCTCTCCATCTCTCTCTCCCTCCCTCCCTCCCTCTCCATCTCTCTCTTCTCTCTCTCTCCCCATCTCTCTCTCTCTCCTCTCTCCTCTCTCTCTCTCTCTCTCTCTCTCTCTCCTTCTCTCTCTCTCTCTCTCTTCTCTTTCTTTCTCTTCTATATGTAGATCAAGTTATAACTTTTTATTTTCTTCATTACGGAACTGTTGGAAAACGCGTGGGTGCGTAGTCTCTTTGACAAGCACAGAGCCTGCTGTAGGAGGGAATGTGATAATGTGTTGACAAATCTCAGTGCATTCCGTCTCTAAAATAAGTGATATGTTGACAGATGTGGGAGGCTCTTCTTAATGCCGTTTAGAAACATACTGCAGATCAGATCTTAAGGGAAAGGTGACAGTGAAATAAATGAACAAAAAAACAAGAGAAACACTCTATAGAAAAGAAAACAAGATTATTGACAGGATTCAATTAGCATTAACGTTTAAAAAACTGATCCAGTCATAATGTAGTGTAGTAATACCTTTCGATTTTCCTCAAACTAAATAGATTTGCTTGAAGGCTTGCCTTCTCCTTGTCCCTTCTTTCTCCCTTCGCTCTGCCTGGTTGCCTGTACAGTACAGTGCCTTCTCCCCAGGCCCTTCTATTACCATAATTACAGCCTGTGACCATTTCATTAGCCTAATATGTCTATGCTTGGCTGCTGCAGCATGTGTGTACACATCCCCCAGCTGGAGCCCACTCTATCTCTGCTCCCCAATGCTATGCCACTTCCACCCCCACAGCCAGCCTGCAGGGACAGAAAGACAGCTCCACACAACAGGTGGTAGAGACACAGAGAGAGAGAGAGGAGAGAAAGGAGAACATATTAATGTGGACTCTATCTCTGCTCCCCAATGCTATGCCACTTCCACCCCCACAGCCAGCCTGCAGGGACAGAAAGACAGCTCCACACAACAGGTGGTAGAGACACAGAGAGAGGAGGAGGAGAGAAAGGAGAAACATATTAATGTGGGGAGAGCAGGAGATGGAGAGAGGGAGAGAGACATGGGGAAAACTGAGATTTGGCCAAAGAATGAGATACAGGTTTGGAAAACAAAAAAAGATGAGTGGATGGTGAGCAAAAGGAGTGTATTATAAAACACACCACTCCCACACACACACCTGTCTCTTATACACATCTAGATGTGTATAAGAGACAGCATTATACCACGCCATTCTACATCAGCAAACTCATTAACGAGAATGAATCAAAGGAGAAAGCTGATGTGCGGCTGAAAAGTGTGATTTAATAAATCTGCGTTAAGGGCGGCCGTGGTACACGACACATCATTCATGTTGTTTACTGGCTGTTATTTGGCGCTGGGTGAGGGCACTCGGATGACAAAGACAAAGAGGCCAAACACAAAGGCAAACAACAGTGCTGTATTTTAATCATGCCAATGGCAGGCAGCCAGCCTCATCCTTAAAACGTCACTGTTGAAGTAATTCACACCCTGCGCCAACACATGTCAATGTAGCTGCTGCTTCTCAACTTTTCCTTCTGCTTCTCAGGACCCTACAAGTAGAGCCTTTATTCACATGCCCACAATTAGTGTTGCTTGTATGTTTTTKGGGGGGATTTTCCAACACATTTCACAACACATCGATGTAGTTTTCAGGGACATTGTTAATATTCCGCCATGATTGACATACGTTGTGTTAAGAAGGCTCTCCTGTACCTTCTTAACACAATGTTAGCCTGTCAATGATGGAGGTCTTCTGCAGGGTATATGAGGAGGGAGAGGTGAGTCTCATGGCTCCAGGGTCCTAAGAGACTCCCTAGTCATCAGCTGTATGCGTGGCAGGCAGGCAGAGAGCTCTTCTTCATGGGTGTTTAAGCAAGCACTTTAAATGGAAATGTACTTGACACTTCAGGAGATGTTATCGTCACGTATTAGAATGCAGCTGACTTACTCCCCCCTCACTCTCTCTCTCATCTCTCTCTCAGTTTCTCTCTCTCCTCTCTCTCCATCTCTCTCCCTCGCCATCTCTCTCTCTGTATCTCTCCATCTCTCTCTCCCTCCCTCCCTCCCTCTCCATCTCTCTCTCTCATCTCTCTCTCCCCCTCTCTCTCTCTCTCCTCTCTCTCTCTCTCTCTCTCTCTCTCTCTCTCTCTCTCTCTCTCTCTCTCTCTCTTTCTTTCTCTTCTATATGTAGATCAAGTTATAACTTTTTATTTTCTTCATTACGGAACTGTTGGAAAACGCGTGGGTGCGTAGTCTCTTTGACAAGCACAGAGCCTGCTGTAGGAGGGAATGTGATAATGTGTTGACAAATCTCAGTAGCATTAGCCGTCTCTAAAATAAGTGATATGTTGACAGATGTGGGAGGCTCTTCTTAATGCGTTTAGAAACATACTGCAGATCAGATCTTAAGGGAAAGGTGACAGTGAAATAAATGAACAAAAAAACAAGAGAAACACTCTATAGAAAAGAAAACAAGATTATTGACAGGATTCAATTAGCATTAACGTTTAAAAAACTGATCCAGTCATAATTGTAGTGTATGTAATACCTTTCGATTTTCCTCAAACTAAATAGATTTGCTTGAAGGCTTGTCCTTCTCCTTGTCCCTTCTTTCTCCCCTCGCTCTGCCTGGTTGCCTGTACAGTACAGTGCCTTCTCCCCAGGCCCTTCTATTACCATAATTACAGCCTGTGCACATTTCATTAGCCTAATATGTCTATGGCTTGGCTGCTGCAGCATGTGTGTACACATCCCCCAGCTGGAGCCCACTCTATCTCTGCTCCCCAATGCTATGCCACTTCCACCCCCACAGCCAGCCTGCAGGGACAGAAAGACAGCTCCACACAACAGGTGGTAGAGACAGAGAGAGGAGGAGGAGAGAAAGGAGAAACATATTAATGTGGGGAGAGCAGGAGATGGAGAGAGGGAGAGAGACATGGGGAAGTCTGAGATTTGGCAAAAGAATGAGATACAGGTTTGGAAAACAAAAAAAGATGAGTGGATGGTGAGCAAAAGGAGTGTATTATAAAACACACCACTCCCACACACACAGAGAGAGAGAGAGAGCGAGAGCGAGAGAGAGAGAGAGAGAGAGAGAGAGAGAGAGAGAGAGAGAGAATAGCACCATCATGTTCTCTATTAGATCGAAACATGTGCCAGTGAAGTGGGGTGCAGATTTTGTTCCCTGTCTCCCCAGCGTGGTGAGTGAGTGGCCATGCTGAGCAGGTCTTGTCTGAGAGCTGCAGGCTTTTGTTCTCTGCCTGTGATGATCTGTCCGTCATTTACATCCAGGCCAGCTCGCTGGAAGCTGAAGTCTGCTCCGCATTAACTGCCTCAGAGGTCAACCCAGTTTGATCATTACCTCCTAACAAGCAGCTGGGAATCCCTCTCCTCCTACTGGTCCATTTATCAGGACTTTTAAAAATCACTTTGCATATTCTACTCTGTATCACATCCCGATTCTCTCTCCCTCTCTACCTCTTGTATGATTAACAAAATATCATGATGACATTCATTCTTTGACTCCACTATTGATGTAGTTGTCGTGTCTTTGGCTATGCCGGATTAAGTGATATGACATGCTATTCTATAAAATCCTTTCTCCGTAATAAATATTACCTGATTGAGCTAATCATGTAAATGTAATTAACTAGAAAGTCGGGGCACCACGAAATAATATTTATAGAGCTGTTATCTTCCGAATAAACTCTTAAAGACCTAGTMATATTTTACATCAATAGCAGTCAATATTAATCGTCAACTTAATTCAGTCTCATCTGAAAGTTGTAAATTCTTGGTTATCTTCACGAACCCTGGCTAACAAGTTGAATCAGCAATACAAAATTGGGTTTAATTATTTATTTACTAAATACCTAACTAATCACACAGAATTACATATACACAGAATGAATCAGACCTTGATTACAAATTACGTCATAAAGGAAAACGYCCCTAGCGGGCGGAACAGATATGACAGCTGGTTACACAAAGAAAAGGGGGATTGGTTTGAGTGAAAGAGCGGGAAGACTGAAGAACAAAGGGAGAAGCGATGTCTCTATCGTAAATACAGTATCTTATGCATTCTAAATTACCGCCCACTTGGAAAAGGAAAATGCAATAAATATTTACTCTGAGCTGCGCTTCAGTAGGTTGGTGGTAGATGGAAGGCCGTGTTGCCAAACCGGGTCCTTTGAAGAATGTCTCTGGTGGTAAATTGTATACATTGTAGTAACGTCGTTGTGTGGTAGACGGGATACTCTGTCTGTTCTTTCCTAGCCCACGTTTGCAGCTGCTGTTGCTAACTCAACGGCTAGGAGGTATCACTTYTGTAGTGAATAAGAGTTCAAAGTTCATACCATTCGCAACCAAAGCTCACACTGAGGTTGGCTTAGTTCTGTAGTTGACATGTTAGTCCTTTTAACGCAGACCTCACGTACTTGGAACAGGAGGTTATATTTCRTCAAGGCTTTATATAGTGGAGCGAGAAAGGTGTGTTTGAAAAGTTTTATAACCCATGTCTCTTCACAGGGGCGGGTCACTGATTGAGCAGAGCCCTAACCTTATGAAAACCCAAATCTCTCATTTGGAAGCTAAAATTACATTTCATCTCTTCACCAATAATTTTATATTCAAACATTTAAATTGAACAACAATTCCATGTGAATCCGATAACTACAATGTGCAGACTTTCCACTGTAGAGTTTATGTCATCCTATCATTGATGAGAATGTCTCAGATGACAACCGAACTGACATCMTATTCATTAAGTACCACCGCATATGTTCAATTGGTCGGATTCCAAGAATATAGTTCATTTCCCCCCACCTTCTGATGTTCCCAGAATCTCTATGTTAAGCAAAGGATTTTCAAATGTCACATCAGTAGGGTAGAGAGAGGAAAAAGGGGGGAAGAGGTATTTATGACTGTCATAAACCTACCCCCAGGCCAACGTCATGACATAGTTCATCCGCTCTGTAGTATGACCGTTCCTGATATACAGTGCATTCAGAAAGTATTCAGACCCCTTGACTTTTTCCACATTTTGTTACATTACAGCCTTATTCTAAAATGGATTAAATTATGTTTTTTCCTCATCAATCTACACACAATACCCCATAATGACAAAGCAAAAACAGGGTTTTAGACATTTTTGCACATTTATTAAACATAAAAAACAGATATACWTTATTTCCATAAGTATTCGGATCCTTTGCTATGAGAGTCGAAATTGAGCTTAGGTTCATCCTGTTTYCATTGATCATCTTTGAGATGTTTCTACAACTTTATTGATGTCCACCTGTGGTAAATTTAATTGATWGGACATGATTTGGAAAGGCACACACCTGTCTATATAAGGTCCCACAGTTGACAGTGCATGTCAGAGMAAAAACCAAGACATGAGGTCGTAGGAATTGCCCGTAGAGCTCCGAGACAGAATTGTGTCACGGCACAGATCTGGGGAAGGGTAAAAAGAATCTGCAGCATTGAAGGTCCCCAAGAACACAGTGGAACCACCAAGACTCTTCCTAGAGCTGGCCACCTGGCAAAACTGAGCAATCGAGGGAGAAGGGCCTTGGTCAGGGAGGTGATCAAGAACCTGATTGTCACTCTGACAGAGCTACAGAGTTCCTCTGTGGAGATGGGAGAACCTTCCAGAAGGACAACCATCTCAGCAGCACTCCACCAATCAAGGCTTTATTGTAGAGTGGCCAGACGGAAGGCACTCCTCAGTAAAAGGCACATGACAGCCCGCTTGGAGTTTGCCAAAAGGCACCTAAAGGACTCAGACCATGAGAAACAAGATTCTCTGGTCTGATGAAACCAAGAATTAACTATTTGGCCTAAATGCCAAGCGTCACATCTGGAAGAAATCAGGCACCATCCCTACTGTGAAGCATGTGGTCCCCACATCATGCTATGGGGATGTTTTTCAGCGGCAAGGACTGGGAGACTAGTCAGGATCGAGGGAAAGATGAACAGAGCAAAGTACAGAGAAATCCTTGATGAAAACCTGCTCCAGAGCGCTCAGGACCTCAGACTGGGATGAAGGTTCACCTTCCAACAGGACAACGACCCTAAGCACACAGCCAAGACGATGCAGGAGTGGCTCCGGGACAAGTCTCTAAATGTCCTTGAGTGACCCAGCCAGAGCCCGGACTTGAACCCAATCGAACATCTCTGGAGGGACCTGAAAATAGCTGTGCAGCAACGCTCCCGATCCAACCTGACAGAGCTTGAGAGGCTCTGCAGATAAGAATGGGAGAAACTCCCCAAATACAGGTGTGCCAAGCTTGTAGCATCATACCCAAGAAGACTCGATGCTGTAATCGCTTCCAAAGGTGCTTCAACAAAGTACTGAGTAAAGGGTCTGAATACTTATGTAAATGTTTTTGCTTTGTTATTATGGGGTAGTGTGTGTAGATTGATGAGGGGAAAAAACGATTTAATCCGTTCTGGAATAAGGCTGTAACGTAACAAAATGTGAAAAAAGTGAAGGGGTCTGAATTGTTTCTGAATGCACTGTAGTACATATATTCACAGTGCCGAGATGGAACATTTCAATCTGAAACTCATTTATGGATCACTCAGCTGCATCCTCTTCATTTTCAATCAGTTATGGACATCAGACCTTCATGGGCAGTACAGTATGAAATAAGTCCATGCATTAGGTGAAAACAAGAGTAAAGCTAAATTGAACCAGTCCTTGGTATTATTAGAAATCTATGCACCMTACTACATGGCTCATTAGCTCATAGTCTGCCATTTTCTTCCCTTAAAAAAAAACTGTCGCTTCCCGCCTCCGCTCTCAATGCATTGTCAATCTCAAACACTTTCCATGGGGAATGAATTCCATTATTAAACATGCCACACTTCAGAAATTTCTATTACTGAGAGCAGCATGAGGAGAAGTGAGGAAAGGAGACCAGAGAAAGTAGACTAATGAACGCTCAGGCTAATGCATGAATATTGCATTAGGCCAAGAAAGTAATCACGGCTGGTAACTCAAAAGTCAAGTGTCTCGTGGCCCATTTCTAAACATGACTTCTGGCCAGATGGCCACTGAAGACAACACATCCCTTTATGAAATGTATTTAGAATTCATGGAACTTTGAAGAATTGAAATGTGGAAATGGGGTCAATTTTTAGACAACAACACAAGGCTGCCCCTTCAGCTACTGTAGTTGAGAGGATTAGTAGGCGTAATTCTAGGTTACTGTAAAAGTGCATTATCTTTTTTGAATTGTATTTATTTATTTTATTTAACCTTTATTTAACATGAGCTAATGCCATAATATCTGGAAATATAATAATTTGCTTCATTACCAGCAACATTTTATTTCAGACTTAGAATTATTTCCATTATCATGCAATTTACCATGAGGGTTGAAAATATTGAAATGAACGTCATGGTCTCTTGAATGTCTTTTGGGAAATGGGAAATGCACATTCCCAGAGGACATCAGTTTTCAAACACATACGTCTGTTAATTTCCACATTCCCTGTTTTTCTAATATTCTGCCGACCTGAGCACTATTTTCAGTTGGTATAAAATGTCCCCTGTCGCCACAGAGCCATGAGTCGAAGAGGAAAGAGCTCAATGCAATTTATATTTTACACGTAGAGTTTGATCGCTCTGTCATCGCCTCAGGGTCCAAACCTGCCACTCTCTCTTTCCCTCACATACGCTCACGCACCGACACACGCACGCGCTTTACCGAAACGCAAGCATGCGCGGTGTGAACTCACTCGTGCACAACACACACAACACAACACACACACACACACACACCCACACAACACACACACAAGCACCCCCACGGAGCACCCACAGCACACCTTAGCAGCCACTCAGCAACACACGAGGGCACATTCCTTATTTCTTACATTGCACACCATCCAACAAGCTCTACCACGAGCACACTACACACACTGCCAACACATAACTGAGTACGGCATTCTCCACACTTCTCACTCTGCACGAGGCCAAATGGGTAGTTACATCAACCCACATGAGGTGGCATGGCGGCTGTGAACTGCCTTCTGGTGAAGTCGACAGAGATTAGGCAGATGGTACAGTGGGCAGAAAGGTCAAGTCATATAGGTCAAGCTCTACATATTTGTATAGGACTAAGTTACTCTCTACCCATTAAACGAATTGAAGTAGATGGCGTCTCCTCGTTAATTTTAATAATAACAAAATCATAAGAGAAAAATCACTTTTACAGACTGGTATGCACATAGACAAAATTGATGGCGCATAAATAAAAAATAACTCTCGGGCAAGAACAATCACATTGTAGGACCTCTTTTATCAATATTTATTGAGAGCTAATGTAGGTATGGTGGAATCCTTACAGTTGATATTGGTCATACCGGTAGACAACATGCTAGAATTCTCAGATGACCTCTGGTCACTAGTCTCGTCAGCCACTCGTTACCTGTATTAATGGCACCTGTTTGACACGTTATTTCTCCAGATATTAGAAGAAGACCACCTGTCGCACGATGATCTCTCAATGGAACTCAGTCAACTATAGACTGCGTCAGAATTCCAGATATTGCGCCTCTCCAGAGCCCAATAGAGCTTTCGAAGGCAACACCGGTAGAGAACCAATCCAATCTCGCGACCTTACCGCCTGTGCATACCAAGGGCTGTGGAGACTTGGCATCTTTCAATGAGATGTTAAGGCAGCTTGTGTTGCGAAACAAACTTGGTAGAGCGATTATCAATTAAGGCAATATTATTTAGGCCAAAAATTTGGATTTTAGAATATAGTGTCATCATATACTATTGATGATAATGTGCTCCTCTCTTTTTCAGATGGTCGGGGCTCCACGCTCAAAGATCCTCACCCCGTGGAGGATCTCGCACACTGTAGTCCACTTGACATGTTACATCTCGGAGCGTGTCATCTCGTCAAAGATTATCCCCAGTATACCACCATGCCACGGGCTGAACTCTAAAGTTGATGGATGCTGCACGCGCGAAAGTTGCATGGGACCAACTTATTTTTAAACCTAGTAACAAAGCACCTCTTATTTAACGGTGGAGTTCAGCAAGTTTGGCGCCATTGAAGATGAAACGTGGCTGGGTCTTTCAGCATGGGACAATGAACCCAACCACACCGCAACTTCTATTATACTTCTGTGTGGAGGCCAATTTAGGAGAGAGTAGCTTTCTTCGTAAGATGCTCAATTTACTAAGCGTCCTCGTAAGTGGTTTGAATGTCCTCTCTATCTATACAAGTATCTCAACTCCCCATGAATTTTACTTTATGTCGATTTGTGTGAGGGTGAGCTATTAAGTCCTGCGCTGGTTGCCCGCCAAAGCGAGGACAGCCTCGGCGCAACATCAGCTCTAGGGAGATAGCTTGACATGGCTCATGTTGACATATGGCGGGCTCCCAAGGCATTACTTACCCGCATTAACAGCATGGTGTGAAAACCTTGTGAAGACTTACAGAAAACGTTTGACCTATGTCATTGCCAACAAAGGGTATATAACAAAGTATTGAATAAACTTTTTTTATTGACCAAATACTTATTTTCCACCATAATTTGCAAATAAATTCATTAAAAATCCTACAATGTGATTTTCTGGATTTTTTTTTCTAATTTGTCTGTCATAGTTGAAGTGTACCTATGATGAAATTACAGGCCTCTCTCATCTTTTTAAGTGGGAGAACTTGCACAATTGGTGGCTGACTAAATACTTTTTTGCCCCACTGTACATGGTGCAGGGATACCAGGAAGGGCTGGGTTTGATTTGGATGTTTTAATAAATACGTTTTCTGAAGGGCAGCTATGTTTTTTTAGCCAAGGACAGGTTAATAAAAACACTAACAATCAAATAGGAATGAAACAAAACGTATGACTGCAGCAGTCTGCTAATCTTCCATCAAGAATAACAAGGGCCCTGAGACAAATAAAGACAGCACGAACCAACTCAAACTGGAAGATACTTGAGGATGGAGAGAAGGGAGACAGTCAGAGGCAGGGTTGACGGGTGGTGTTCAGTGTGGAACATACTCTATGAGGGTAATGGATGAAATGGTCACAACAGGGTGTTATTTATTGTACGCATCTGCCTGTGTTGTGGGAGACAAGACTGAGGGAGTCTGGGTAGTAATCTGCTGCCACCATGAATACTCATCGTGGTGATTCCAGAATGATTTACGATAAGGCTGGCTGAGGCGAGGGACAAATGACCTTCACACACAGTTATCAGACATCAGTGGGTAGCGATCTCTATATCATGTTCCACTGTCTCCCCCGGACCCTCCGCACATGTATGCGTATATGTGTATGTGTGTCTGTGTGTCTGTGTATGTGTGTCTGTGTATGTGTGCGTGTACATAAGTGAGCATGAGAGAAAGGGCGAGAAAGAGAGAGAGGAAGAGAGAGATATGAGGGTGGGGGTGTTGAGTAAAACTGACATTTGAGCTTGGCTCAGGGGAGGTATGACTGGTGTGCAATACAGTGTGTGTGTGTGTGTGTGTGTGTGTGTGTGTGTGTGTGTGTGTGTGTGTCTGTGTGTGTGTTTGTGCACATGGTGTGACAATTCTAAATGAACTTCTCTCCACAGACAGCACAGTGAGGCGGCGTATGAGTGGCACAGGAAAATATATTTAATTTCCATCTCAAAATGAGTCATAATCAAAAATCACATTCACATTCTGGCAGCCACACCATCTGCTATCTACCGAACCATTACTCAGGCTGCATCACCAGGAGCCGGACACGTAATGGATTAGCATAATTGGGTTCTCACATCAGTTACTGATTTGAATCAAACCACATATTAAACATTTATAATCAATCCATCATTATCAAATCTTACTGTATTTGTAATTTGGCTATTATATACGTTTGATTTGACTTGTGATTTGGTGTGAGTGGATGGTTCCATCGGTCTCTTTCATATCCTGCATCTGTAAAGTAGCCCTGGCCAGCGAGGGTGTTATGTCTGTTTAGTAAGACTCTGTTTCCAGGTGTTTCTGATGCCTTTGCCTGAACTGACTAGATGTGTGTGTCTCTGGCTRCGTTTACACAGGCAGTCTAATTCAGATCTTTTATCGATAATTGGTCTTTTGACCCATCAGACCAGAGTTTTTGCCGATAATTTGCCAAAAGATCAGAATTGAGCTTCCTGATCAGAATCGGCCGTCCTGAATCAACGCTGTTTCAACGTAATTTGCCAATGTATTGTGACGTGGAATCAGTGTGGAAAATACATTGAAAATACATTGGGTTTGAAAACAGTCATGAACCAGTACTGTTTTCATCTCATTTCAACCAGCGTTGTAAACATTTAAATTAGGGTAAAACTTTAACCTAAATACATGGACTTAACTTGACTAACAGGTTGTTACATCAATCTAATTTCAACATAATCATCAGAACTATGTATACATTGAAATTGTGTTGAAAATTCCACATATTCAATATACACTGAGCATACCAAACATTAGGAACACCTTCCTAATATTGAGTTAAGTCCCTTTTGCCCTCAGAACATGGACTCTACAAGGTGCATGGACTCTACAAGGTGTTGAAAGCGTTCCACAGGGATGCTGGCCCATGTAGACTCCAACGCTTCCCACAGTTGTGTCAAGTTGTCTGGATGTCCTTCGGGTGGCGGACCATTCGTGATAGACACAGGAAACTGAGTATGGAAGCTGATCAATATCTAAWTGTTTTGACATAGTAGCTCAGCTGAATCGAACACAGTTTGTTTGCTAAGCAGGGTACATGGAGGTAGGCAGCTGGATGGTAGACTTATTCTCACTGAAGTGCAGTTTTCTTCATATACCAGTAGGAGTCACTGTTCAGACAGGAATCATTTGACTGCACATCATCACAGACCTTAATTGCAGTTTTAGTGTCATTCATGAGGAACAAATGGACACAAACACAACACGGGTAGATTATCCCTGCATAGTGGAAGATGCCTTGTACCACCACAGATTAGCTGTTATTGTATCAATATTCTTAACAATGTCCATGTTGAAATATCTTGATCTTAATTTGGTTACTTACCTATTCAGTCCAATGTACATTTTGATTAATGATATCAAATCAAATGTTACTTGTCACGTGCTTCGTAAACAACAGGTGTAGACAAACAGTGAAATCCGAGGCATAAATATACAGTGAATAACAATTAGCCGTAAYGAGTCAAAATAACGTGGCCATATACAGAGAGTACCAGAACCGAGTCGATGTGCTGGGAATGTGGTAATTGAGGTAGCTATGTACCTATAGTAGGGGTAAAGTGACAAGGCAACATGATAGATAATAGACAGTAGCAGCAGCGTATTTTCTAGCTACCCAAACTCCTTGCTCCAGCCAAACGCTACAACACGCTCACGGATGTTAGTTTCTCTTCAGCAATCAGTCTGGATCTGAGTACTTCCCCTGTGRTTTCTAGAATTGAAATACGTTCTAGATTGTTTGATTGGTCCCAGGAAACAATGGGTTGGGCCAAAGCCAGAACRTTTAAAACATTTATAATTGGCTTTGATACTAGGATTGGTTAGAGATGAGCCAATCACTGTTGTTTTGTACAGCAGCCCTCATTATGATGTCACCACAATGGACTTCTACGATGACAGTCTTTGACTGAAGTACATAGCGAACATAGAGCAGTGGAAGAATTCCGTTTGAGTTGTCAGGCATGCAGATTGTGAAAGTGTGTGTGTGTGTGTGTGTGTGTGTGTGTGTGTGTGTGTGGGTGTGTGTGTGTGTGTGGTGTGTGTGTGTGTGTGTGTGTGTGTGTGTGTGTGTGTGTGTGTGGTCGTAGTGTTAGAATTGTGCGTGTGTGGGGCTATAGGTCAGTGCAGGAGAGTTGGTGCAAAATAGGAATCTCAGTAAAAAGCCTACCGTCTTTTGTGTGTGTGTGTTCTGAATGTGTGCGTTTGTGTATGTGTGTGTGAGAGAGAGAGAGAGCGAGAGAAATGCTAACACTGCCAGTATAGTGACAGTATAGACTCCTTCCAGAGGTCCTCAGCCCGGACCAGGTGTCGTAAATGAGATTGATCCATAATAGAGGCACTAGTGAGCAGTTTCACACCCAGGTAGTAGAGTAGCCTACACGACCTGGCAGTAACTCAATCTCCTTTTCCCCTGACACCTCCAGTATTTTTTAATCTTTCTAATAGCATTGCCTGGCGCTGGGAGATCTGTGCGTTCCATTTGTCAGGCCTTTTTACTGGGASCACCTGACACTCAGGTCCACAGATCATGAACCCAATTAAACAAGACAATTTGTGTTACATTTATCTTGACCAGACTGTGCTGTTATTGGTTCTGGGCTTGTCAGTCCCCACCTTTATCAATTCCAAGTGGTGCCCCTTGGGCAGTGAGAGGGCCAGGGCCATCCAGGTTATTGTCCCATTGATTTATGTCCCTCATCATGCCAAAGATTAGGACTCACTGGCCATAGACAGCCTGCTGAGACTACTACTAGTAGTCTACTGGTAGTAGAATATAAACTACTGCCCCATTATATTCTCTCTTTATACCCTCTGATGACAGAGTTATGATAGAGAAAGACATACTGTACTGGGACTACAAGGAGGAGGATGACCTTGAAAGAATTACTCTAAATGGCAAAATATGGCAACCCAAGCACCACATAAACAATGGCACAATGACTATTCCTACTGCGGTTGCCAGTATCTTTTTGGAATCTTTAATTATTGGTCAGGTAATACAATGTTCTAATTTCAAATCCAATCAGAAATGAGTTATTTTTTACAAATGAAAACAGTAGAGTAGACTATAAAGGTGGTCCTGCAGAGCCCGGTCCTGGAACAGAGTGAGGACATTAACACCAGCTTGCCAGGCATTTTTCACCCTCTCTTTGATTGGGGCATGACAGCTGGAATTACAATAGCTGGGCACTGCCCATGCATACTGAAGTTATTTAACAAATATTAAAATAGTGTACAGTATAGAGCTGGGGAGTGAACAATGGCACTGTCCCATTTCAAACCTGTCACTGACAGATCACTCCAGATGACTCCTTYAGACCCCTTGACCTTTTCCACATTTTGTTACGTTACAGCCTTGTTCTAAAATGGATTAAATTAAATGGTTTCTTCATCAATCTACCCACAACACCCCATAACGACAAAGTAAAAACAGGGTTTTAGAATTGTTGCACGTTAAAAAATAAATAATAATACATTATTTCCATAAGTATTCAGACCCTTTGCTTTGAGACTCAAAATTGAGCATGACTCAAGTGCATCCTGTTTCCATTGATCATCCTTGAGATGTTTCTACAACTTGATCGGAGTCCACCTGTTTTAAATTCAATTGGTTGGACATGATTTTTGAAAGGCACACACCTGTCTATATAAGGTCGCACAGTTGACAGTGCATGTCAGAGCAAAAACMAAGCCATGAGGTCGAAGAAATTATCTGTAGAGCTCCGAGACATGATTGTGTCAAGGCACAAATCTGGGGAAGGGTACCAAAATATGTCTACAGCATTGAAGGTCCCCAAGAACACATTGGCCTCCATCATTCTTAAATGGAAGAAGAAAAGGAATCACTAAGACTCTCCCTAGAGCTGGCCACCCGGTCAAACTGAGCAAWCGGGGGAGAAGGGCCTCTGACAGAGCTCCAGAGTTCCTCTGTGGAGATGGGAGAAACTTCCAAAAGGACAACCATCTCTGCAGCACTCCACCAATCAGGCCTTTATGGTAGAGTGGCCAGACGGAAGCCACTCTTCAGTAACAGCCACATGACAGCCCGCTTGGAGTTTCCCAAAAGGCACCTAAAAGATGTCTGGTCTGATGAAATCAAGATTGAACTCTTTGTCCTGAATGCCAAATGCTCTGCACCTTTTTCTCTAATGGGTACTCTGGTAAAACCTTTTAAAAAAGGTGAATAACTAAACAAAGGATCTGTAATTCCTCAYAATTAGCAGTTCCCCCAATGACTGAGAGCTTGGGACTACCTTCTCATACCCGGTCAATTAGAATTGTATGAGGCGAGGGGAATGTAGAGAACCACTCGTCTGAGCCCATAATAGCTAACCTCTGCTGATGCTGTTGTCACAGTAGGCAAACCTCATTTAAAAAGCATGACATAACCAACATTATTCTCCATAAGGACATGCAGTGCGTCATTTATAGAGCACATGCACAAACTGGCTTTTATTTAAAGAAATCGCTGACACAATGAACTTGGAGGAGTCATTTTTTCCTTTCATCAACAAATATTAGTGCTTACAACTACGCTACCCCATGCAGTCACACACGGCTCCCCACATTACCAGTCTGTTCCATTAGAGAAAAAATGTTCTGCTTATTAATGTCCCAGTGACATCATTAATAGGGTGTGATGGTCCGTTCAGTTCTTTTCCCTCTCCGTGTACTACCCTGGGCCTTGGGCCCTCCCTCTGCATGCGTTCCTGCCTCTCTCACCTTCTGGAGGGGGGAGTCGCATGTCATTACAATCTAGTCAATAGTGGTTTGCTTGTGGCTTTTTTCTGGGCATAGAAATATACTCTATTGGACAACTTTCAAAATGTAAAAGAAGATAAACACTGTCCTCTGGACTGCATTGCGCAATTGTCAGAATAAATTGTAGGTAAGAAAAACGTGTATTCGTGGACCATTTCTAAACCTACAGTAATATGTGTGTCGGGAATGTGAGGGATTTCCATGTCTGGATGCTGCTGGCGTAGAAGGAAATGCATCCTGGCATGCAGACCCAGGTAATCACAGCCCCCATCAAACCAATCACAGACTCATTCAGAAGAGCCATGTACTCTATACAACACCGTCAAATGAATGATCACACATGATTCGCTCCTTCATTGAGAAAGTAAATAACAGACACACGCACGCACACACACACACACACACACTCACAAAAACACATTAACAGAGAGACCCATCTGGTCGCCGTGGTAGCATAGCACCCATCGGACCCTGATTTCATTATCTCAGCGTGTTCCCACCGTGACCTGGAGAAAAATGACATCTGATTTACCTCAAGATCAATTTGTATGTAAATCAGAAAGAAAACTGGAGGGCAATAGAGAGATGGCGTTATGAAAGCTGTTTCCAAGTGTGCGAGCGGGTTTTGTGGGTTTGGTTCAGGCAGCCCGGCGGTCCCCACAGAGAAAGGCTAATGGAGCTGATTTAGGTAATGGGAACCCTTTGGCCAAGGAGGCGGATCTCAGTAAGGGGGCCCAAAGTACAAAACATACTTTCACACCTTGTTCTAAGCCATCATGTTAATGTCAGAGTCATTCAAATCACATTATTTTTCATTTCATGTGCTTAGATAGTTGCCAATATAGCACCCTTAGGATTTATTTTCTCAGAAGTTGTTGGAAGGATAACTGCCATTGAGAAACATTCTAGATATTAGAACAATGTTCTGACAGCTGGCACATATTCTCATCATATCTTACTCAAATTCTTGAAAAGCAGCAATGTAACTATATTTACATATAATGTCTCTTTACGTAACGAAAAATGATTAAGGCACATACAGATGTCTTGACAAAATTCTTACCTGAGATGACATCACATCGTAGCATCATAACATAGTAATACCATGGCCCCTGCTTTTAGACACACACTGTGCACAGCCTCTCTGGCCAGCCCTGCTAGCCATCAATGTGCCTTTGAAATCACATCTAGCCGGAGAGATTATATTTTATCTGGAGATGATAAATGGATGTTCTGCCTCGCACATATTCCGGCCAATTTCCTCCTCTTTGATTTCGGACCAAATTTCTCATAAATCGAATGGATCACACAGGACGTGTCACTCTGCGCCCAGAGCAGGGAGGCCTCAGCTCCTCACATCATCCCCAGATTCCCACTCCATCCGCACATGATTCAGCAGCTTCCCTTTAGAAGTCAGTAGAGCCCCCTCCTCAACTAAGTCTCTACTGATGTACCTGTGCTATATGAAGCAATACCCTCAGACAGCCTCGACAAGAACAAAAGGTCAAATACTGGAAAATAGACACACATTGTGAACATCACCGTTGAGGCAATATAATAACACGAGATTTGGCAGTGCAGAATAAATGTGTGCATTCTTGTTTGTTTTCCCCAATGGACAATGCTTTTCGTGTGTGTCAGAAGTTGCAGAATAAGCAGGCCGCCCATTGACTGCGTTACTGCCAAGACTATTGGGTATATAGACAGTGTTCATCGATTCATATGAATCGTTGCTAAAAGCCAGAACCAATGGTAAAACTAACTCTGGATTTGATTAGTGTCCGGCTAATGTTTGCCTTAAGTGGTCAGGGAGAGTGGCTGGAGTGGAGCGTGCGGCCGAGGGGAGGGGCTAGTAGGCACTTGTTTATGCAGCTGACCTTGACAACTGATGTCTTCTGACTAATAGGTGAGACAGGTAATCAATATCTATACTGCATGCCTTTTGTCTTTGTTTAGATCAATATGACTGGGAGTGGTTAGTTACTAATGTGTACAATACAACAGAGGGAGAATTATAATCAGATTGCAGTGTTTTAGGGCTTATTGTTCAAAAGAGAAATATGGAGGGGAATAAACACTTTAAAAATCCTCTATTTTTGTAAATGTTGTGTAAATTATTCTGCACACACACTGGGGCGAACACACATAGACATGGCTCAAAACTGGCATCAAATATGGGCTTGCGACTGTCATGCGAAATTGCATTTATAAATTATGGTCGAGGGTAGTTTAATTTTATCTGCAGACCAAAACGGGCTAACCAGCCAATCAGAGGCTGCCAATCCCAGTGACACAGGAATAAAAAAGCTCTTTGTGTTATTAGATGGCTATATCATCTATGGCTGACACAGCTAATGAATATGACAATGACTGCATTACTCACAAAATGGGCCTTCCATTTCTAAGCATTACTCACAAAATGGGCCTTCTATTTCTAAGTGAATCAGTGGCTACCTTCCTGTCACTCCTGATGACAGTGCTCCGTTATGGTCCCAGCTATGGTCCCAGCAAGGCTTCTGGGTAATAGAAACCATCACACAGGCATAATAACAAATGAATCATGCAATGCTAATTTGTTAGCATAAAACGATAAACCAAAATTCCCAACAAAATGAAATATCCCAGAAGCGATCCCAAGTGTCAATCTACAAGTACCATAATAAAGAGATGCAGATATTACAGACAATGTCCCTTTTATTTGCTAAGTTTAAAAGACATAGCAATTGGTGTAAATAGCCAGTCACATATAATGGCAAACATAAACCAAACTGCAGGCCAATCTCAGGTCCGCTGGGTGCTACGACACTAAGAGATCCCCTTTCCTATTGTTCCAGTGGTGTTGTACCATGCAATTGAGACAGAAGGGGTACTTTCCAATTTTAATAGAGGAGAATATAGCTAGGGCCAGGAGACAGGTTCATAGGGTCCACTTTCCCTCCATTTGAGCCTTTCTGGTGCACAACTTGGTCCATTTCTACACTCAATACAGAGGGGGTAAGCTATGGGCCATCAAACATACATTAGCATCATTTCATCAGCGCAGTTTTGCACAGTACACCACCTGGGCGCACGGAGGATACTATACAGAACAGTACACCTTTCTGTGTTTGAGTAAGTAGATCGTTAACACAAATGCACCAAACATTACTAAACCAGAAGCACTACATTGTATCTCTATGCAGCATATGAGGACATTGATGCTGGGACATTGTTAGGACCATAAAGTATAAATGCACCTTGAACCATGTCTTCCTCAACCCATTAACCCCCTCACGTGCATCACTCTCCTCTCCTTTTCTCCTCTCCTCCAACTGTACCCAAGGCACTAGGGTTTAATGACTCCTCTCCTCTCCTTCTCTCCTCTCCTCCAACCCTACCCATTGCACTAGGGTTTAATGGCTCCTCTCCTCTCGGCTGAATGGAGCAAGGCACAGGCCAGCACACACACTGGGCTCTGCTGGAGAGAAAGCTGGAGGACTCTTGATGACCTGTTTCATTTTTATATCTTCCATAAATTACTCCGTTAACATCTCCATAAAGGCTCTACGAAAGGCATAGGATGTTCAGCGAAGGCATGGCAACATCTGCTTCTGGAGATAGAGGTCAGCAAGGCTTTGGTTCCACTTCACAGGGGGTCTAGAGGTTCCGTAGACCCAACGTCTGTCTCTGGACTGACTGGGTGACATGGAGTGAAACTCTGAAGAAACTATATTTCATATGAAATGGATGACATAAAACTGAACAGATGAAATGGAATTTAGTTTACTGGTATTCTCAAGTAAGAGCCCTACTGTGAGTGTGTGGAAGTCTCAAGCAGTGTGCTTCGTGATGGAGTTAGTAAGTAAACATTAGGGCAAGGATGTTAGGCCATTTAGATGTGGACTGAGATTGAAACCTCCATGAAGAGATGGAATGTTTCCCATTTATTAGGAACAATATGAAGTCAATAATAATGCCATTATGACGTTCTTGCTCCAAAGTAGCATTTTATATAACTACAGCAATCTCAAGATTGAAAGTATAAAAGGTAAAAGGATACTGTTGTAAAAAATACATGTTATAAGAAATGTTCGTAGAAAGAGGTCAAAGAAGGACAAGGAGTACTGCAATTAGTTTGTACTGTAGAGATCAGATAAAAACACACTGTTCAAACTTCATTCTAAAGCAATCTCAGAGATCAAATGTAGACAACGGAAAACAAAGACCCAAAACACAAATAGCATAGTGCATACATTACCTTTTTTCCCCCTCCAAATAAATCATCCCTCAAACAGTTTTGACAATCGCCCCTGTGGGGGCTAGATAATATTATGGAAAAGGGACTCCATCTAAGTAGCCCACTTCTTCACTCCTTTTCTCCCCAAACTGAGTGATCTAATTATTGCATGTTAAATGAGCATCTGGTAAATGGTGCGTATAATGATGCGCTTCCACTGAATTAAGTGCCTGCCTGTCCTGCTGCAGGGGCTAACACACAAATTGGCCTTCTCCTGTTCTATCCGCCTCCTTCTCCCTCCTCCTTCCATCCCTCCTGCCATCAGTCTTGTTCTCCATCCCTGATGTGGGCAAAGGCAGGGTGGGTACTCTCTCAGAGGGAGAGGGAGACGCCCCGGGTCCTGTATGGATTAATGAAAGCAGGCCTCAAATAGTTTTGGTCCATAATCCACCACTGTTGGGGGCATTAAGAGAAAATAGCAACTTAATAATTAATCAAAGATAATGTGAAATTCAACTATAATTCAATTGTTATTTTAGTGCATACATGTTGTCTAAATTGTAGTCCGTTTAGTCTAAATCAGYAAATGTAAGTATTTTGTTCTATTGTTTGAATGTTCGAATGTTCTCTCGTCTAAATGGGTACATGGGGGTCTGTCTGTAGGTCACAATGTGCTCTGGTTGGGTTTTCTCTCCCTTTTTTAATACACACCCTTGAAACCCTTTTCATGTTCGTTTTTGTTCGAGGCTTTTAAACTTTTGGTATTCCCTCTCATACATAAACCAAAGTACATTAAACCGAAATATCTTGCCCATCTTTTATAGTACAGTTATTTTCTACTGAGACTTTCTACTGAGACTCTCTGTCGAGGTACTACTCACCCTGGTCTTGGGTGACTTGCATCAGGCTACTGGTTTCAACACTGTGTGTTGTCTAATGGCAAGACAGAACAGCAGCTTCTGGTAAGACACGGGGCGGGGGCCTATGAATTTATGCAAACAACAGCTGGTGCACGATATCTAAGGAAGTCTCAAAGTTTTGCTCGCCTGAGTAGCTCATGATAAGCTGTAGACCMCACTATCTATCTAGAGAATTTTCATCTGTATTTTTCGTAGCTGTCTACATACCACCACAGAGCAAAGGTGGCACTAAAACCGCMMTCAATKAGCTGTATWCCGCCATAARCAAACAGGAAAAYGCTCATCCAGAGGCGACGCTCCTGGTGGCCTGTGACTTTAATGCAGGRAAACTTAAATCAGTTCTCCCGAATTTCTATCAGCATGTTAAATGTGCAACCAGAGGGAAAAAAATTGTAGAACACATTTACTCCACACACAGAGACGAGTACAAAGCTCTCCCTCGCCCTCCATTTGGCAAATCTGACCATAACTCTATCCTCCTGATTCCTGCTTACAAGCAAAAATTGAAGCAGGAACCACCAGTGACTCGGTCAATAAAAAAGTGGTCAGATGAAGCAGATGCTAAACTACAGGACTGTTGYGCTAGCACAGACTGGAATATGTTCCAAGATTCTTCTGATGGCATTGAGGAATGCAACACATCAGTCACTGGCTTTATCAATGAGTGMATCGAGGATGTTGTCCCCACAGTGACTGTACGTACATACCCCAACCAGAAGCCATGGATTACAGGATACAWTTACRCCGAGCTAAAGGGTAGAGCTGCCGCTTTCAAGGAGCGGGACTCTAACCCGGAAGCTTATAAGAAATCTCRCTATGCCCTCCGACGAACCATCAAACAGGCAAAGCATCAATACAGGACAAAGACCGAATCGTTCTACACCGGCTCTRATGCTTGTCAGATGTGGCAGGGCTTGCAAACTATTACAGACTACAAAGGCAAGCACAACCGAGAGCTGCCCAGTGACACGAGCCTACCAGACGAGCTAAATAACTTCTATRCTCGCTTCGAGGCAAGTAACACTGWAACATGCAATGAGAGCATCAGCTGGTCCGGATGAATATGTGATCACGCTCTCTGCAGCCGATGTGAGTAAGACCTTTAAACAGGTCAACATTCACAAGGCCGTTGGGCCAGACAGATTACCAGGATGTGTACTGCGAGCATGCACTGACCAACTGGCAAGTGTCTTCACTGACATTTTCAACCTCTCGCTGTCTGAGTCTGTAATACCAACATGTTTCAAGCAGACCACCATAGTTCCTGTGCCCAAGCACTCACGTCTGTAGACATGAAATGCTTTGAAAGGCTGGTCATGGCTCACATCAACACTATTATCCCAGAAACCCTAGACCTACTCCAATTTGCATACCGCACCAACAGATCCAAAGATGATGCAATCCCTATTGCACTCCACACTGCCCTTTCCCACCTGGACAAAAGGAACACCTATGTGAGAATGCTATTCATAGACTACAGCTCAGCGTTCAACACCATAGTGCCCTCAAAGCTCATCACTAAGCTAAGGACCCTGGGACTAAATACCTCCCTCTGCAACTGGATTCTAGACTTCCTGACGGGACGCCCCCAGGTGGTAAGGGTAGGTAACAACACATCCGCCACGCTGATCCTCAACACGGGGGCCCCTCAGGGGTGTGTGCTCAGTCCCCTCCTGTACTCCCTGTTTACGCATATGACTGCACGGCCAGGCACAACTCCAACACCATCATTAAGTTTGCTGATGACACAACAGTTATAGGCCTTATCACCGACAACGATGAGACAGCCTATAGGGAGGAGGTCAGAGGTCACAACAACCTCTCTCTCAATGTGATCAAGACAAAGGAGATGATTGTGGACTACAGGAAAAGGAGGACTGAGCATGCCCCCCATTCTCATCGATGGGGCTGTAGTGGAGCAGGTTGAGAGCTTCAAGTTCCTTGGCGTTCACATCACCAACATGGACCAAGTACACCAAGACAGTCGTGAAGAGGGCAGGACAAAACCTATTCCCCCTCAGGAGACTGAAAAGATTTGGCATGGGTCCTCAGATCCTCAAAAGGTTTTACAGCTGCATCATCGAGAGCATCCTGACGTGTTGCATCACTGCCTGGTATGGCAACTGCTTGGCCTCCGACCGCAAGGCAGTGCGTACGGCCCAGTACATCACCAGGGCCAAGATTCCTGCCATCCAGGACCTCCATACCAGGCGGTGTTAGAGGAAGGGCCTAAAAATTGTCAAAGACTCCAGCCACCCTAGTCATAGACTGTTCTCTCTGCTACCACACAGCAAGCGGTACCGGAGCTCCATGTCTAGGTCCAAGAGGCTTCTAAACAGCTTCTACCCCCAAGTCATAAGACTCCTGAACAGACTACTTGCACCCCCCCCCCCCCCCCCCCCACGCTGCTGCTACTCTCAGTTATTATCTATGCATAGCCACGTTAATAACACTACCTGCATGTACATAATTAACTCAATTACCTCGACACCGGTGCCCCCGCACATTGACACATTGACTCTGAACCGGTACCCCCTGTATATAGCCCCGTTATTGTTATTTACTGCYGCTCACTAATTATTTGTTTTTCTTATCTCTTACATTTTGTTTAGGTATTTTCTTAAACTGCATTGTTGCTTAAGGGCTTGTAAGTAAGCATTTCACTGTAAGGTCTACACCTGTTGCATTCGGCGCATGTGACAAATACAATTTGATTTGATTTGATTTGAGTAAATATCAAGACTAGAATAGTCTGTCTCACTGTAATCTGACCTTTTCCTACATGATCTGTCGTTAGACTGTTGCCATTATTAGCCAGGCAGACTTACATGAAAGGTTACCCATCTACACCTGTTTAAATGTCTGTAGACAGCTTCATTACAATACCAGGAGATGAGTCTACAACAATAGGATTTATGAAAACTTAATCTTAGTGCAGATGTAGACATACAACACAGATGTACAACACACATACGTTCAGAGCCGCCTAGGGKGGCAGATTGACGAGGGAGGCATTATCTGAGCTAAACTGACCAAAACACACCTCCAACAACAGCACATACAACCTCACATAATTCTGCCCAAAAACAATGACAATTTCTTTCAACCAGTGGCATATGGGATTTTTAGGTGAGCGCTGATGCCGCCCTGTGATAAGAAGTGCCCAGTTTGTCAAAGGCAGGGATCCTGAATATTTATCTTGTCCATTCCCAGCGCGCCTCTCCAGGGTGCTGTTGGAGAGACGTATCGCTGCGGCATCGATGTAGCAGATATACTGTAGGATATGGTAGAAAGAGTACGTGGCCTTTTCTGTAGCCTACAGGCTGGAGATAAAATGTATGACAATGTGATGAGATGGAAACGTTTTACATCATGCAGGATTCTCAGATCAAATAGCCTAACCTAAATGGTGCCCAATCAAATAAAAAATGTGCTGACATGTTAACAAACAACATGTCCTAAAAACAGGACAGGTCAAAGTAAAATGGACAATACGGAATGGACAATCAGGCTACTCACAACTGCTGTCCAGGAGTTTCATCCCATGGGCTAAATTGTCATGACCAGTGGTTTCAAGTTTGAATCCATACATTTTTTACRAGATGATCATAGYGAAAAAGAAAATACTTCTGCATTTCTCGCTGTGTAAACAGATTGCAAATACGCTAAGCATAACTCCTGATAAAGTTGGGTAGGTGATATTCAGAGCTTAAATAGCCAAATTGATTAGTCAGAGGAATCAGGACTAATAAAGCCAATRCAATGGCCTGTTTTACAAATGGTGGGTTTACCATATGGATGGACGTTCATAAAATTCAATTTCAGGCCGAAACAGTAGGCCACTCCCCAGGAAGCGCGGACCAACGCCAACATCTTTTGGACGTCTTTTTTTTTGTCCTGTCTGGACCGGACGTCTTTATTTGTGTGTTTTACATACGGTAGGTCTACCACATAGATGAGCCTTCCTAAAATTCAATTTCAAATTATGTCTTTTCAACTTTCATTCAGAACCCGAAAATGTACCTGATTTCAAAGTCCAGAAAATACGTATTTTCACCTTTCATTCAGAACCTAAATTTAACCTAACTTCAACGTCTGGAAAATACGTATTTTAGACGTCTTTTCAACGTCATTTTGCTTACTGGGACTATTCTAGTTTTGCTGGGGGAGACAATTGTTTCGTCTCGCCTAGGGCGGCAGAGCAGCCATGACCAGCCCTGTATATGCTGTCTCCCAAACACAGGAGGCTGATACCATTCCACTAACATGAGGTACCACCAACTAATTAAGGTACCACCAACCTCCTGTGCTCCCAAACACTAATGACAAGAGTTAACTTTTGTTATCGGTATAAGAGTGACCTTTCTAGTAACAATAGCTCTAACGGTAGAAAGACATCTCAGCATCTGGCAATAAACAACATCTGGGGACCAAGAATACTCCTAATATTAGAGTGGACCCATGCAATGTGATACTCAGAATGTGAGAGAGRTATCTGCTGACACCACCACTAGGGGCAGCAGAGGACAGACAGTGTGAGAATCGTCACAGATATCTCTTTACTCACTGTAATAYGCTTGGTGCTGTGGGGCTACAGTAACAGCTTTAGACCACTGAGGTTCTGATACTTCAAGGGTGATTGGAGCTGACTGGTGATTGGAGCAGTGGTCATGGGTTTGGACAGCAGGGACCTCTGCTCATAGTTTGTCGTTACTTTGTGTCAATAGCAATTATTGGGCTATTCATAGTAGAATATGCCAGGGTAAAGATTGTGGAGGTGGGGGCAGACAGAGATGTTGACTAGAGGTGACTGGTGAGGGAGAAACAGACTCCCCCCCACCCATCTCCCCTGCTCCACTCAACCACCAACCACCTCACTTTGGTCCATGGGATTAATGACGGACATGTAGGGGGAGTGCGTATGCTTACCGTCTCATTAATGGACACATCATGTCACAGACTCAAATTACACATCATTAACTCTGCAAGATTAGAGGATAACAGATGTCTAGTGTGTGTCTAGTGTGTGTCTGGTGTGTGTCTGCCATCTTTCTATTCAGGTCTCTTATCAGTACATTCATTCACTGTCAATTGTATGAATGACCATGTGCATATGCATGTATTGACTATACCCAGTGAGAAAATGACAGCTACCTACGATGATATATATATGACAACACCAAGCACATACTGTTAGCTCCACTACCAGACCTTCAGCATGTATATATAATCACATAATTGAATGTAATGTAATGTACTATAATCAAACCAACCAAGGAGGTCTCTGTCTCTCTCTCTCTATTCAGCGGCTTCATCTTCGGAAGAGAGAGAAACTAATCAGCCAGACTTATTTTGTAACAAAAGCGAGTAC
Source organism: Salvelinus sp. IW2-2015 (assembly GCF_002910315.2). NCBI lineage: Eukaryota > Metazoa > Chordata > Actinopteri > Salmoniformes > Salmonidae > Salvelinus > Salvelinus sp. IW2-2015. The sequence continues at coordinate 10,999,780 of NC_036842.1, forward strand.
AGGATGACTGACTGAGGCTGAGTTGTGTGGTGGCCTGGACCCTGTCCTGGTCTGCCTGTGCCAGGCCTGTGGTATTGTGGCGGGCTTGTGTGTGTGTGCCAGTGGCGGTTTGGCCTGGGAGCTAGTGGGACTGAGGAGAGGAGGAGCAGCAGACTGGAGCTGTACAGTTCAGTGCCTCTGCATGCTGAGGACAGCTGACACACGCTGGTATTAAGACAGACTCATCAACCGTCCAACGGTACAGAAAGCCTTTTGGACAGCAGAGGAGATGAGGAGGGAAGGAGAGGGAGATCCAAAAAACTGCCTGGCCCACTGGATACCTCACCTGTCCCTATAAAATGTAGCCAACTTTCCTCCCGCCACACATGCTTGAACGCACACACACGTACGCATGCGTGCACACGCACACTCACCCACAGACACCCGCAGACACACACACACACACACACACACACACACACACACACACACACACACACACACACACACACACACACACACACACACACACACACACACACACACACACACACACACACACACACACACACACACACACACACACACACACACACACACACACCACACACACACACACACACACACAAAGCCACCACCACTGCACGAGGCGGGCACAGGGAGAGCAGGAGTAGGTCCGGGCCACATTGGGGTAAGCCACTCAATAACTACCTTTGCTTACAGTATAGTCATTAGGTCCATATTTTTGCATGCAGTTGAATATTGCACTGACCGTGTGTCTTGACCACATGTGCTGACCACATGTATTGACCATGTCTGTTGACCTGGAGTGCTGGCTGCATGTGGTTTGCAGGGTGTGGTGCAACCATCGACTGTATCAGGAGACAGCAGGGCTGACAGCTTGGGTTGGTGCTACCCTGCATGGGCGCCATCCTGCCTTGAGCACTACAGATGCCACCTCACTAGTGGGTACGGACAATGTGGCACGAAAGGTGCAAGGTTTCAGGATCAAAATGTTCCATCTATTGTACTGGTGTGATTGTATTAGTAATGCAGTCGTTTAGTGAAATAATACAATTCAGATGAAAACCCCATGTCATYAGTAAAAACGAGTAAAGCTTGTATGTAAACTTTCAATTCTGGTGCGCCTCTCAGTCAAGACCTTCGAGACACAGACCTCTCTGTCCTACCACACCATACCGTGACGTCCATTCAATGGATGTACGGTCGTTGTTGAATGTCAACCGACAAGTTCGTCTCTCCACAGATAAAGCGGCAGTCTCACAAAAGCACAGTGCGATCCATTTCTAACAGGCTAATAGACAGAGCACATCATCACAGCTGCGGTAGTCCACAGGGTAATGCAGAAGCGGGAAAAAAATCGGTATCACACAGCTGAAGGTCGTCGAGGCTTGCTGAATTCACAACATCATACCATCAAACACAACAAACAAGTCCGACATGGATTTCATTCCTCTCTTTCTCTTTCCTTTCTTTTGTTCTCTCCTCTCTTCTCCTGGGAGTCTGCAGAGAGAGTTGTTGGAAATGGTGCCTTAGCTGTGAAGGTCATCTTTGATGGCTTCCCTTGGTTCTACCTGCACTAAACTGGCAAACAGGAAATCCATCACCTGGCATCGCCATGGTAATAGACTCATTTTTTTCTGGCTGCTGCTGGTTGTCAGGGAGACCCACAAGGGACACAGGTGTGGTGAATAATTGACCCGGTGCCAGAGGGAACGTGGAGGTCATAAGGGGCAATGACGACGAGAACACTCCTCAGACTAGTCTAGCCACACTGCCTCAAACTACTAGGAGGTTCAGACGTACTGTACTGTAGGGGAGGAGGGGCAGTGAGAATGAGAGAGAGTCAGACAGAGAAAGATCAAGATAGTAGAAAGGGAGTACGGAAGAGAGTAAAAGAGAGCGCACAAAGGAGAGGTAGAGAAAAAACTAGAGAGAGAGARGGTTTGAGGAATGGGGGGGAGATGAGGATGACGGTTTTTTAACACCAAGGTCTAACTGGGGAGGGACGTCACAAAGCCACCTTGACTGAATAATGACACTGACAGTGGGACTATAGACTGCAGAGATCAGAGAACTGTTTTGAATAATGTTTATCCAACAAACACGACCCGCAAATCTTTCACACTGTGAGACACTTTGTGACCGATAAGGAGCCATCAGTGACTGAGTTAAGCATGTCATTCAATCTGTACGTAGGTACAGAGAATTTGTTTCWGGCTAGGATGTACTAAATATTGTCCAGTATGACTCAACCAAATCATACATCTCCATATCTGTAAGTCCTCAACATGTTCTATTCAATGTGTCTAACGGAAGGCTGACGTCATTCAACCTGAGAAATAAACACATATTTAATACCTTCCATGACAGACAAAAAAAAATGCTGAGAAAGTATTTCAATGTCAACAGCACTACGATCTTAACCAAATCCACAGTAAAAATGCAGGTCAATGGAGGTTTCTAATACAGTAGGAAGGGAACATTACAGGAACATGTTGTTCTATGTAGGTTGTAGTCTGTAGTCTGCTTTTGTCCTGCAGCAGTGCTGCCCAYAGGGCACAGGGTCCTTGCATCTACACATGTCTGTGAGCTCCCAGCCCTGGCACACATAATGTGGATGGCACATACCCATAAGGAGGCTGGCATGCTCTCTAAAATGGCTGCCAGGGCCTTGGTGCCCCCCTTCTGTTCATGTGCCATACAATACTGTCTATTTCATTTTTTACTCCTCGTTTGAGGAGATATTTTCCATTGTTCATTTGAACAATTAAACATGAAATAGTGTAAAGCAGGCAGTGTATAGACAAGTTAACATTTTGGCACCTACGCTAACTATGCAAAGTGGTTGTAATCCAACACCTCCAAGATAGACGTTTCCTTCAGTAAATCTGAGAATTGGGAGTGTCTATGTGTTGGCACACTGTTATTGTRTAAGACTTTCAGATCTTTTGTCGTCAAGGTTTTTTGTCGACCTATTTTCTTATCYAAGTCAGAGCAGCCACCTCCGCATATACATTCCTGCCAGCCCCTCTCACAACAGGTATAATGATTCAATGTGCACTTCAGCTAAGCCATGATTTAATTCCTCTATAAAGAGGGGCGGTTAAAAAGTATAAGCCATGCAGCGATAATGAGAGTAACTCTAATAATGACTTGAGTTTTTTAAATGGCCCCTCTTGATTTAAGACAATATGGAGTGTTATTTATCAAGATTGCAACACAGCGTAGAGCCAACCGTGTTGTTGATATTAATCAATCTGAAATTGGAATTTAAAAAAATCCTCTCGCCAGTTGATCTACAACGCTTCTCTGCTACGCCCTAAGACACACATACACATGCAGTATCTGTATACGGTACATATACAGCATGTGTTGTGTATCTTAATGACTGTTAATTGAAAATAGGCATCCATACTCCTTAGTAGCCAGTACCTTRGCAGCATCTGCACAGATGTAATGTGACACACAGTCAGCTCAAGGTGTTTTTATTTGACCTTTATTTAACTAGGCAAGTCAGTTAAGAGCAAATGTGTGTTTTCAATGATAGCCTAGGAACAGGTTAACTGCCTTGTTCAGGGGCAGAACGACAGATGTTTACCATGTCAGCTCAGGGATTGGATCTTGCAACCTTTCGGTTACAAGTTCAACGCTCTTACCACTAGGCTACCTGCCGCCCCATTGTTTGTGTGTATCTGACAAGGAGGCCCTACACTGAGAGTGTGTATGAAGACCATTCCATGCAAATGTTTCTCAGGGAGACACCAGCTGTAGTGCCCGATGCTGCCTCCTCAAACTAGGCTAAGCACACGCAGACACAGCCTCTCACACGGCCTCTCTCACAGAGACAGACAGTGGAGATGGTCTCTAAGACGATGGGCTCGGTCTCATGTCTGTCTCTGCATGGCCATGCACCTCACACGGGACACAGGAATCTGACACGTGGTAACTGGTCTGATGCTGAACGAGGGTTTATCAGGTTTGGCAAAAGCCGATTAGTGGATTCCACCCCAGTCTGGTAGAGCAGAGAGAGGCTGGCTGTCGTAGGCCAGCTCCCATAGGAATCCACTTGCCGACTGCTGTATACAGCTCTGTTTGTGAAGGAATGGGAAAATGTGAAGAAACAGAGAGATGAGTGAAGGATGCGGGTGAATAATGGCTATTCAAATAGATGAGTAATTGTTGGTGCTTAGAAATGTATTTTAATTGAGTGTCCTGTACTCTTGATTTAAACACTCTGGGATTAAATGCCTGTTAAAATAGCATAAAGGCCTTTGAGAACTGCTGTTTCTGAGTGGATAGATGACAGGTACATTACTTCTGCATCAATGACATGCTAAAAGTAGGCCCATGTATAAAAATCATACTGTATATTCTTCAGAGTTATCAGCCTTCACAAGCGTTTTCTAGATATTCGGAGGAATTCATAGCTCATTTGAATGTAGACCACGCAGTCACTCACTGATTTTCAACGGTCGCCTCAGCACCCTCGCAAAACTAAACATAGTGGACCTGGAAATAGTACAATTCATTATTAAACTTTGTGAAATTGAGTTAATAAAATATTGTCATAAAATGCACATTGATTATGCATCTTGCTGCAGTTGTGACAGAAATGAGCCCAAGTTATTTTTTCAAAGTTGGTTTCTCAAATATGTAGGTGTTACTGGCCACCCTCCGTTCTGAATGAATTGAAAGGTCACTATTTGACGTTTCCTTCATGTTTTCCTACCCTGTCCATTGGCAGGGAAACCTTTTTTGGCAGGGAAACCTTTTTGTTAGCAGCTAGAGCCTCAATCTGTGTCACACTATCATGAAAAGAGATAGGGATGTGGAAAAGGTCAAAGATGATAATTGATCAGAAAGATGTAAGGCAATGAGTATTTGGGATGGAGGAAGTGAGACTTTATACAGGAAGTCTCATTTCTCAGGACGTCACACCCTTATCTGTTTCACCTCTTGTGTTTGTCTTCAACCCCTACTAGGTGTCTCCTATTTTCCCCATTATCCCCTGTGTGTTTATACCTGCATTTTCTGTCTGTCTGTTGCCAGTTGGTCTTGTCCCGTCATGTCGTCCCAGTGTGTTTTCCGTGTGTTTTCAGTTCTCAAGTTCTTGTTTTCTAGTCTCCCTGTTCCGACCTTTCTGCCTGCCCTGACCCTGAGCCTGCCTGCCATTTGTCCCTTTTTGCCTTGGACTACGAACCTTTGCTTGCCCTCGACCTGTCCTTTTGCCTGCCCCTTTGTCATAATATATATTCTGAGAAGCGAACCATCCACCTGTGTCTGCATCTGGGTCATATCCTGCGTCGTGATACAGGATCACTTTCATCCCCAGAGATCAAATCAAATCAAAGTTGATTGGTCTCGTACACAGTTTAGCAGGTGTTAATAGCGGTGCAACAAAATGCTTATGTTACTAGCTCCTAACAATCCAGTTAAATGTCATTCAAAAAAGCCAAGAAATCAAGAACTGCAGGACGAATCCAATTAAGCACTGTAACAGTATCAAGTCGGAAGTTTACATACACCTTAGCCAAGTACATTTAAACTCAGTTTTCAAATTCCTGACATTTCATCCTTGTAAAAATTCCCTCTCTTAGATCAGTTAGGATCACCACTTTATTTTAAGAATGTGAAATGTCAGAATAATAGWAGAGAGAATGATTTATTTCAGCTTTTACTTCTTTCATTACATTCCCAGTGGGTCAGAAGTTTAGAATTCTGGCCCATTCCGCCTGACAGAGCTGGTGTAACTGAGTCAGGTTTGTAGGCCTCCTTGCTTGCACACACTATTTCAGTTCTGCCCACAAATGTTCTATAGGATTGAGGTCAGGGCTTTGTGGTGGCAACTCCAATACCTTGACTTTGTTGTCCTTAAGCCATTTGCCACAACTTTGGAAGTATGCTTGGGGTCATTGTCCATTTGGAAGACCCATTTGCGACCAAGCTTTAACTTCCTGACTGATGTCTTGAGATGTTGCTTCAATATATCCACATACTTTTCCATCCTCATGATGCCATCTATTTTGTGAAGTGCACCAGTCCCTCCTGCAACAAAGCCCCCCCAACATCGCTGCCACCCCCGTGCTCCACGGTTGGGATGGTGTTCTTTGGCTTGCAGCCGCCCCCTTTTTCCTCCAAACTAACGATGGTCATTATGGCCAAACAGTTCTATTTTTGTTTCATCAGACCAGAGGACATTTCTCCAAAAAGTACGATCTTTGTCTCCATGTGCAGTTGCAAACCGTAGTCTGGCTTTTTCATGGCGTTTTGGAGCAGTGGCTTCTTCCTTGCTGAGCGGCCTTTCAGGTTATGTCGATATAAGACTCGTTTTACTGTGGATATAGAGACTTTTGTACCTGTTTCCTCCAGCATGTTCACAAGGTCCTTTGCTGTTGTTCTGGGATTGATTTGCACTTTTCACACCAAAGTACGTTCATCTCAAGGAGCAGAATGCGTCTCCTTCCTGAGCGGTATGGCGGCTGCCTGGTCCCATGGTGTTTATACTTGCGTACTATTGTTTGTACAGATGAATGTGGTACCTTCAGGCGTTTGGAAATTGCTCCCAAGGATGACCCAGACTTGTGGAGGTCTACAATTGTTTTCTGAGGTCTTGGCTGATTTCTTTTGATTTTGCCATGATGTCAAGCAAAGAGGCACTGAGTTTGAAGGTAGGCCTTGAAATACATCCACAAGTACACCTCCAATTGCCTCAAATGATGTCAACTAGCCTATCAGAAGCTTCTAAAGCCATGACATCATTTTCTGGAATTTCCCAAGCTGTTTAAAGGCACAGTCAACTTTGTGTACGTAAACTTCTGACCCACTGGAATTGTGATACAGTGACTATAGTTTGTTAACAAGACATTTGTGGGGTGGTTGAAAAACGAGTTTTAATGACTYYRMWKATTTATTTATATACTGAATTCTTGACATAGCTCACTTTAATATATTTACTGTTGTACATATCATTCTTAGTTKATCTTGTGTAAATTCCCCCTGCGTACATACAGTTGAAGTCGGAAGTTTACATACACTTATGTTGGAGTGTATAAACAGTGTAACTAAAACTCAATCTACAGTAGAATAAATATTATAATAATATACACGGTGTGAAATGGGAAGTGACCAGTGGTTCAATGTCTTTATAACATGGGACAGCAATATTGGCTGTGCGTGTTTGTGTGCGTGTTTGTGTGAGTGTTTGTGTGAGTGTGTGTGTGTGTGTGTGCGTGCGTGCTTGTGCGTGTGCATGTGCGTGTTAGATGGCTAGAGATGGCTGTTCAACAGTCTGATGGCCTGGTAATAGAAGCTGTTCAACAGTCTGATGGTTTGGTAATAGAAGCTGTTTTTAGGTCTCTCGGTCTTGGCTTTGATGCAGCTGTACTGTTTCCATCTGTCAGACAGCAGCCTAGTGAACAGTCTGTGGATCGGGTGACAGGTCCTTGATTATCTCCTTGTTCTTCCTTTGACACTGGGTGCTGTAGATGTCCTGGAGGGCTGGTAGCGTGGCCCCGACGATGCATTGGGCTGACGCACCACCCTCTGAAGAGCCATGTGGTTGAGGGTGGAGCAGTTGCCATACCAGGCGGTGATGCAGCCCGACAGAACGCTCTCAATGGTGCATCTGTAGAAGCTCAATGAGAGCATTTCAGATCCTCAGTGATGTGTACACCGAGGAACTTGAAGCTTTTGACCCTATGAAGATCACATTACTGACGAACTCGCTGTCCATTACACACAGTAGGTGGCATTATATATATAGCACCAGTCAAAAGTTTGGACACACCTACTCATTCAAGGGTTTTTCTTTATTTAGACTATTTTCTACATTGTAGAATAATGACATGAAATAACACATATGGAATCATGTAGTAACCAAAAAAAAGTGTTGAACAAATCAAAASATATTTTATATTTGAGATTCTTCAATGTAGCCACCCTTTGCCTTGATGACAGCTTTGCTCACTCTTGGCATTTTCTCAACCAGCTTCATGATGTAGTCACCTGGAATGCATTTCAATTAACAGGTGTGCCTTGTTAAAAGTTAATTTGTGGAATTTCTTTCCTTCTTAATGCATTTGAGCCAATCAGTTATGTTGTGACCTGAAGGTCAGTCAATACAGAAAATGTCAAGAACTTTGAAAGTTTCTTCAAGTGCAGTCGCAAAAACCATTAATAAGCGCTATGATGAAACTGTCTCTCATGAGGACCGCCACAGGAAAGGAAGACACAGAGTTACCTCTGCTGCAGAGGATAAGTTCATTAGTGTTAACTGCACCTCAGATTGCAGCCCAAATACATGCTTCACAGAGTTCAAATACAGACACATCTGAACATCAACTGTTCAGAGGAGCCTGTGTGAATCAGGCCTTCATGGTCAAATTGCTGCAAATAAACCATTACTAAAGGACACCAATAATAAGAAGAGACTTGCTTGGGCCAAGAAACACGAGCAATGGACATTAGATCGGTGGAAATCTGTCCTTTGGTCTGATGAGTCCAAATTTGCGATTTTTGGATCCAACTGCCTTGTCTTTGTGAGACGCAGACTAGGTGAACGGATGATCTCTGCATGTATGGTTCCCACCGTGAAGCGAGTGGCGCAGCGCAGCGTTCTCAGAGGCGTTACTACAGACCCTGGTTCGATTCCAGTCTGCATCACAGCCGGCCGTGATTGGGAGTCCCATAGGGCGGCGCACAATTGGCCCAGCGTCGTCCGGGTTAGGGTTTGGCTGGGGTAAGCCGTCACTGTAAATAAGAATTTGTTCTGAACTGAATTGTCTAGTTAAATAAAATAAAAATGCAACGTTTGTTCAACCATTTGATTTCACGCTCATTATCAAACGTGGGCTGTTTCTTCAAGGTGATCTACCATTACATTAGGTTTGTCCTCTGTTTTTTTTTTTTTACTGTAATTGAACAACTGGCATCTTTGTCTTTTATTTGTGCTGAAAACAAAAATGTGTCAGACTGCATGGGCCGTGAGTCTCTGTAACGGAATGGGCTTATCTCAGTGTGACTCAAAGAATAACAGTCCTCTCTGCAAGAGCAGCCCAGACACAACATTCACGTCAGGGTACTGGGCGGACCACATATGCATGCTGGGAAAAGGAAATGAGGTCCCTGTGTAGAAGCTGTGCTGAAACCACAGGAACAGAAATGGATAGAACAGATATTACTTTCCTTGTCTTATTGCTGTTTCATCTCTGCAGCAAAATTACATTGGCATATCATTGGTATTTAGCTACATGCAATCTACAATATTTAACACAGTACAGACAGTCTGTGTGTGTCTGCCTGGGAGATTAGCCCTGATAATGGCAGAGATCATTTTCTGACTGCACACAGCTGTATTCCCATCTGCCTGCTCTCACCCCAGAGAAGGGCCTTAATTGATAAGCACAATAAACACATTAACGATTCACACGGCTATGGAAGCTCATCTACATACAAAAGGAAAACGAATAGTCGTCCCTTCCCCACTGGGCACAAACTGGTTGAATCAACATTGGTTCAACAGAATGTGTCCACATATTGTGACGTGGAATCTACATGGAAAATATATCAAATCAAATCGTATTGGTCACATACACATGTTTAGCACATGTTATTGCGGGTGTGGCGAAAACCTAAAGTAAAATAATGGAATTAAGTATATAAATATTAGGATGAGCAATGTCGGAGTAGAATAGACTAAAATACAGTAGAATAGAATACAGTATATACATATGAGATGAGTAAAGCAAAAATATGTAAACATTATTCAAGTGAGTAGTGTTCCATTATTAAAGTGGCCAGTGATTTCAAGTCTATCTATATAGGGCAGCAGCCTCTAAGGTGCAGGGTTACATAACCGGGTGGAAGCCGCCTAGTGATGGGTATTTAACAGTCTGATGGCCTTGAGATAGAAGCTGTTTTTCAGTCTCTCGGTCCCAGCTTTGAACGCACTGACCTCACCTTCTGGATGCGGGGTGAAGAGGCARTGGCTCGGTGATGATCTTTTTGGCCTTCCTGTGACATCAGATGCTGTAGGTGTCCTGAAGGGCAGGTAGTTTGCCCCCGGTGATGCGCTGGGCAGACCGCACCACCCTCTGGAAAGCCCTGTGGTTSCGGGCGTACACCCTCCCCCTTAGGACACGTACGCACGTACACATGGGACGTGTTGCTGGAGAATTCACATAGCTGTCCCCACATTCTTCCCTGGGGATGTGTTGCTAGAGCTTTCACATAGCCACTCTGGCACCGTACCAGGCGGTGATACAGCCCGACAGGATACTCTCAATTGTGCATCTGTAAAAGTTTGTGAGGGTTTTAGGTGCCAAGCCAGATTTCTTCAGCCTCCTGAGGTTGAACAGGTGCTGTTGCGCCTTCTTCACCACACTGTCTGTGTGGGTGAACCATTTCAGATCGTCAGTGATGTGTACGCCACATTTTTCCACCAGCTCCACTGCGGTCCCGTCGATGTGTTTCCTGAAGTCCACGATCAGCTCCTTTGTTTTGTCSACATTGAGTGACAGGTTATTTTCCTKGAACCACACATCCAGGGCCCTCACCTCCTCCCCGTAGGCTGTCTCATCATTGTTGATAATCAGGCCTACTACTGTTGTGTTGTCTGCAAACTTGATGATTGAGTTGGAGGCGTGCGTGGCCACGTTAGTCATGGGTGAACAGGGAGTACAGGAAGGGGCTGAGCACACACCCTTGTGGGGCCCCTGTGTTGAGGATCAGTGAAGTGGAGGTGTTGTTTCCTACGTGGGGGCTGCACATCAGGAAGTCCAGGGCCCAGCTGCACAGGGCGGGGTTCAGACCTCGGTCCCCAAGCTTAATGATGAGCTTGGAGTGTACTATGTTGTTGAATGCTGAGCTATAGTCAATTAAGAGCATTCTTACATAGGTATTCCTCTTGTCCAGATGGGATAGGGCAGTGTGCATTGCGATATCGATTGCATCGTCTGTGGRTCTATTAGGGTGATAAGCAAATTGAAGTGGGTCTAGGATGTCAGGTAAGGTAGAGGTGATATGATCGTTAACTTGCCTCTCTAAGCACTCCATGATGACAGAAGTGAGTGCTTCAGGGCGATAGTCATTTTGTTCAGTTACCTTTGCTTCTGTGGTAACGGAACAATGGTGGATTTGAAAAAGTATATGTAAAATGTTGTTTTGAGGGTAAAATTTCAACCACAGTATTATGTCATCATGTTAACCAATTTTCAACATAGTCAAATCTTGTATAAAATATGTTGAATTTGTACCTTTGAAACAATGTCAGATCTTCAATGTTATAGCCACTATTTGAAGAAAAAAAAAACTATAGGCTGGGCAGCACCTCCTACTGGAAAGTATAGTTAATCTGTCTATTTGGCCTCTCATCCAGGATTTTAACCAAGCCCTGTTTAGCTTTGATATGTGTCTCTGACCACTACTAATGTGCTGTCGTGAGAATGATTGTTGAGAGATCTCTTAACAACTAAATAGATTCACTGTTGCTATTGAAGTCATTCCAAAGGGTAAGTTTAACAGAGCAAATTAAATGTAACCATATTTTATAAATTACAGTGGTGGAAAAAGTACTCAATTGTCATACTTGAGTAAAAGTATAGATACCTTAATAGAAAGTTACTCAAGTAAAAGTGAAAGTCACCCAGTAAAATAATACTTGAGTAAAAGTCTAAAAGTATATGGTTTTAAATATACTACAGTATCAAAAGTRCATGTAATTGCTAAAATATACTTAAGAATCAAAAGTAGAAGTAAAAGTATAAATCATTTCAAATTGATTATATTAAGCAAAGCAAACGGCACCATTTTCTTGTTTTTAAAATGTACGAATAGCCAGGGCCACACTCCAACACTCAGACATTACTTACAAAAGATGCATGTGTGTTTAGTGAGTCCGCCAGACCAGAGGCAGTAGGGATGACCACGTGTTCTCTTGATAAGTGTGTGAATTTGACAATTTTCCTGTCTTGCTAAGCATTGAAAATGTAGCGAGTACTTCGGTTTGTCAGGAAAAATGTATGGAGTAAAAAGTACAATATTKTCTTTAGGAATGTAGTGAAGCAAAAGTTGTCGAAAATATAAATAGTAGAGTAAAGTACAGATACCCCCCAAAAATACTTAAGTAGTACTTTAAATTATTTTTACTTCAGTACTTTACACCACTGAWAAATWATACATCATCAAAGATTATATTTAGGCCTACATAGCATTTGCAAAGTAATCAAGAGCTATTGTTTCAATTCAACCCAGTATTCAACTGAAAATAGACAATACATACACTTTGTATACAAAACATTAAGAACACCTGCTCTTTCCATGACATAGACTGACCAGGTGAATCCAAGTAAAAGCTATAATCCATTATTYATGTCAAGATGCAACTCAATGTCAGGAATGTGTTCCTAATGTTTGTTATAGTCAGTGTATAGGCCTAGGGTTTCAAGCTTTGGTGGATTTCAAATGTAATCTTGATAATTAATATGTTGAATTCATGTCTCCATCTCAACCAAAAATCTAAGTGGAAGAATAGTACTAAATCAAATCAAGTCAAAAAATAAAAGCACTTTAAATAACGTTTTCTTTTMGTCCTAATCTTTCACTTAGATTGTTGGTTGAGATGGAGACGTGAATCCAACATATCAATTATGAATTTGTAGACAAACTGGAATAAAAGCCAGACTAAGTCAGTGGAACAGATGGAACTATCCAAGCAGAAGATACATCTCCTTCAAATGTCGATATTTGGTTGCGTTGACAACCGAACACAACTCAATACCACTGTTAACTTGTTAACAGTTATTAACTTGTTAACAAATTATATGTCCAACTAAACCAAAAATACAAGTAAAATAATTGGATTAAGCCAGTGGCTCAGATAAAACTGATAATAGCAATAATAATTTATTCAAATTGTATAGCTCTATTCATAACATAAACAAATCCCAAAGCGCTGTACAGCAACAACAACAACAAAAAACAAGCAAATTAAAATTCAGAATCATGAGTAGATGGACGGTCAAGAGACTGAAGGTTGAGAAAGTTCATGGCTTCAATAAGGTCAGCGGAGGCAGGATGCAACTACCCAAACATTAGATACATCACCTTTAAATGTTGATATTTGGTTGCTTTGTTTACCAAACACAATTCAATATTACTTTTGTAATACCGTAAATAGCCTAAAGTTAAGGCTATCTTACAAACTAATGTAACATTCAACCTTAAAATGAGTAATACATCCATGGCCACATTTTGAGGTTAATGTAACTATAAATGTCTCCTTATGTAATCATAGAAGGCGTGTATGTTCAAGATAACAAAGGTCCCAGGTCTGTGGAGATCTTCACGATTGCTGTAATAATCTGTGCAGAATCTTGAACAGCATTGATCACTTGCACCATGTCCTTTTAATGTAATTAGACGAAGCACAGTGATAACACAGGAAGTTGGTGTATACAAAATATCTGTCATTGTATTTCCATTTGATCTTTGTTGTGCTTTTAGATGGTTGAAAGCATAGCGATAACACCTTTTTGAGTGGGTGAATAAAGGAGGAAATCTCTCTAATCAACGTCTCAACCAAATATTACCCACRTTTCCATGTTGAAATGACGTTGTGTGCCCCTGTGGATTTCTCCCGAAGTGGTTGTACTTTTCGATATTTGCGTTTGACATAATGCTCCTCACGTTCATTTGAAAATGATTGCCATCTCCTACCATGAACGTAATTACATCCTCACCTATCCATGTTCGTAGAGAGCCGAGAGCGATGATAGGTCTACACATAAATGTCATGTTTAGAAAAGAACCACGGTGTCATCCGCTAACAGGAAACTAGCATGAACTGGCATTTACAATGTGTTTTCTGTATAATTAAGAATTTTCAATGTATGAAGGTGTTATGAGAGCAGCTATGCTGGGCTGATTCTGAGTGGTTGGGTTAAATGCAGAAGACACATTTCAGTTGAAAGCATTCAGTACAACTGACTAGGTATCCCCCTTTCCCTTTCCCTTTCCCATATCAAATGGATCCCCTTGTATGTTGGTGGTCCATTGCACTTCTCATTATCTGGATTAAAACTGGTCCCTTGTCATCTCTGGTATATTTTTTCTATAAAAACTAGGACATTGTCATATATTTTATGCATTGTTCATCACCCCACCATGTAAGCATCTGCCATTTCACCATGCTGTTACCAAGGCTACAGTGTTGGAGAGTGCAGCCCTAACGAACACCCCCATCTGCTGTACTATACGAGGTCCATAGCTCCTGCCCACCCACCACACGGAACACACTTCCCCGAAAACTTCCTCTGCCAACAAGCAGTTCATTAGCCAATCTTGCGAGCATCAGTTAAAACTTTCCTCGGTCGCTTTGCATATTGTATCAGCAGCATGTCATAAATCATTGTCTTTCTCTCACTCCGGGAGAAGCAAGGTGTGATCTCTGTCAGAATAGATTGGAAACCCTCAACCATACTCCTCATTTTGGAAAGGTTAAGAATCACACTGTCATACAGAGATAGATGCTGCCTACAACTACAGCTAACTTGTTCAGTTTAATGGGCTTATGCCATGAAAACTATTCATTCCATTCACTCATCAAATCAAATCAAAATGTAKTTGTCACATGCTTCGTAAAACAACATGCGTAGGCTAACAGTGAAATGCCACCTGACAGGCCCTTCCCAACATTGCAGAGAGAGAGAAAATTGAGAAATAATAGAAAAGTAAAACACATAATAATAAAAGTAATAATAAATACACAATGAGTAACGATAACTTTGCTATATACACGGGTACCAGTAGTGAGTTGATGTGCAGGGGTGTGAGGTAATTTAGGTAGATATTTACATACAGTACCTAGGAATAAAGAGACTAGGCAACACCATAGATAATAAACAGTAGCAGCACCGTATGTGATGAGTCAAAAACAGTTAGTGCAAAAAGGGTCAATGCAGATAGTCCAGCTAGCTATTTGGTTAACTAATTAACTAACTATTTAGTACTCTTATCGCTTGGGGGTAGCAGCTATTCAGGGTCCTATTGGTTCCAGACTTGATGCATTGGCACCGCTTGCTGTGCGGTAGCAGAGAGAACAGTCTATGACTTAGGTGGTTGGAGTCTTTTATACAATGGTTGATTATTGAAGATGTTACAGGCCTACTTCTGTCAAAGTCCATATTTATGTGTGTGTCTAACGTTATGCTCCCAATGATTCCTATGTATTACGACCRTACAGTCATAGCTTTTATGCCATTAACTCCGTTGTGTTCTACTTAACCCACAATGCCTGGTGTATGTACACAACCATCCCATCGTGTTTCTGGCCACAGGATGTTTACTGTGACTGGGCCAGAGTGGCTATGTGAAAGCTCTAGCAACACATCCCCAGGGAAGAATGTGGGGACAGCTATGTGAATTCTCCAGCAACACGTCCCATGTGTACGTGCGTACGTGTCCYAAGGGGGAGGGTGTAWGAGATTCTGGCAGATTGGTAAATTGTTTATTGGTCTGTGTTGGATGAAACGTTTCTGTTTATCTATTTGATTTGGACCAAAAACCTCACTAAATTCATTTGGAAATGTCATCTTTCTTTCTCTCTCTGAAAAATCCAGACTCTATTCTAAGTGTAACCACAACCTTCATTTTATGTTTGTCAGTTAACAAAGACGTGGGGTTAGAGACAGGTGGGGTTTTCAAGCTCTAATAATCATGATAGTTTGAAACGTCCCATATTTTAGTAGCCTATGCCAAGCACCTACAGCAGTTCATTCTACATGGGCCTGAGCAATGAAACAGCCATGTTGTTCATCAACATGTTCTATCATTTAATGCAACTGTGAACAATTCATAGTAAAATATATATTTCCAGCAGACAGGAGTTGTTGGAATATTCCTTTTAAATGTATATATTTTTTTGACATGCCGTTAGCAGAAGTGCTGTTAGAGTGATTTATCCTAATGGTGTAGGCATGCAGTTAAGTGTCATTTTCATAATGGTTTAAGAGGGAAATTATAAATTAGCTCCATTATGCTAAGCAAATTAAGCTCCTGAATAATTCAATTGAAAATCTACTGTTGCTTATCTTTGGCATGCGAGTACCAAACAATATCTTTGCATGTAGGTGTGTGTGCTTGCAAGTGTACAGTACTGCCATTCGACACATGATGCATTTCTATATATGTGTGTGTGTGTGTGTGTGTGTGTGTGTGTGTGTGTGTGTGTGTTGTGTGTGTGTGTGTGTGTGTGTGTGTGTGTGTGTGTGTGTGTGTGTGTGTGTGTGTGTGTGTGTGTGTGTGTGTGTGTGTGTGTGTGTAAACAGTACGTGCGTGCATGGGATGTTTGTGTGTACGTATTTTGCAAGGACCGTTCTCAACATTGTGTCTTTGCTCTCCATACGTCAGCCTGCTCCTGTCACTTCGTTTTTCTGTAAATTCCTCTTCATTCTGGAGCTGGTCATTATCCTACCATCTGCTACTCATTTAGACCCACTACACCTCCAGCCCATGTTGTCCTTTGCGCTGAACCTGACTGACCTTCATCCAAAGAGGTAGCCTGCTGCACGACTGAACTCCTGCACCACCTTGACCTGCATGAAGACAAAGGGTATAGGTACTGTACGTATAGCATACAGGTGTGTGTGTGTGTGTGTGTGTACTGTATAAATACATTAGTACACTCTGTACAATCTCATGAAGTAATAATTACATTTTCCCCAGCCAATATTAATCAATACAGTACAACCAGTAAGGGCATTTACACCAGGCTCTCATCTGCATATGTCTCATTAAGGTATTGCACTTAACAAGTGAACCGTTGCATAAGCCTAACATAACATTTTTCATCATATTCTGGCATGGGTAGCATATATTGTTTTAGATAGCGCATGAACAGATTAATTTTCTCGAATACTTTTTGCTTCCCTAAACTATGTTAAAGACAGGCCATGAAATACAGTAGTGTATTTAACCAACTAAATACAAACAATCAAGGATAACATATCCAACGGCATACTGTGTTTCCTCACCATGGAAACTGTTGATTTCTGTTAAATCTGAATTACATGGCAGATGAGCTCAGTAAAGACTCAAGTGTTTGGAAAAGGTCCAACTTTCCCCTCAAACTGTGCTGCACTCCATTAGCTAATGTAGCTTGTTAAATCGAGCTAAACTAAAGAAAGAAGTTACAAATAAATAGAGATTGTGCTGCGATAAATGAGTAGGGGGCTGGGAAGGTAGTGAGGTACCCCACTGTCTCTCTAGTATGCAGGGCTGGCCCCAGGCATAAGCGACATAAGCGGTCGCTTTGGGCCCCCAGCTGCTAGAGGTCCCCCAACCCATTTTTTTAATATATATATTTTTTTAGAAACTCAGTCGGGGTCTCAACTTACTGTTGAGAGTTAGAATAGTAGAATACACAGGGTGCAATTTAGAAATTTGGTTGGGCACCAGCAGTTTTTCTCTTGTCATGTCAGCCACTCGCAGTCCATTAGCCCATGTCAGCTAACGTTTTTTAGATTTGCAAAATAGTCTAACCAGCTATCTAAACTTGTAGTAAACAAAATTTCACTTACAGTGCCTTGCAAAAGTATTCAGCCCCCTTGGCGTTTTCCTATTTTGTTGCATTACAGCCTGTAATTTAAATGTATTTTTATTTGGATTTCATGTAATGGACATACAAAAAATAGTCCAAATTGGTGAAGTGAAATGAAAAAAATGACTTGTTTAAAAAAGAAAAAAGGAAAAGTGGTGCGTGCATATGTATTCACCCCCTTTGCTATGAAGCCCCTAAATACAATCTGGTGTAACCAATTACCTTCAGAAGTCACATAATTAGTTAAATTAAGTCCACCTGTGTGCAATCTAAGTGTCACATGATCTGTCACATGATCTCAGTATATATACACACCTGTTCTGAAAGGCTCCAGAGTCTGCAACACCACTAAGCAAGGGGCACCACCAAGCAAGCGGCACCATGAAGAACAAGGAGCTCTCCAAACAGGTCAGGGACAAAGTTGTGGAGAAGTACAGATCAGGGTTGGGTTATAAAAAAATATCCGAAACCATAAACATCCCACGGAGCACCATTAAATCCATTATTAAAAAATTGAAAAAATATGGCACCACAACAAACCTGCCAAGAGAGGGCCGCCCACCAAAACACACGGACCAGGCAAGGAGGGCATTAATCAGAGAGGCAACAAAGAGACCAAAGATAACCCTGAAGGAGCTGCAAAGAGATTGGAGTATCTGTCCATAGGACCACTTTAAGCCTACACTCCACAGAACTGGGCTTTACGGAAGAGTGGCCAGAAAAAAAGCCATTGCTGAAAGAAAAAAATAAGCAAACACGTTTGGTGTTYGCCAAAAGGCATGTGGGAGACTCCCCAAACATATGGAAGAAGGTACTTTGGTCAGATGAGACTAAAATTGTGATTTTTGGCCATCAAGGAAAACGCTATGTCTGGTGCAAACCCAACACCTCTCATCACCCCGAGGCCACATCCCCACAGCGGACCAGGATGTCTTGCTCCCAGACAGACTAAATAACTTCTTTGCTTGCTTTGAGGACAATACAGTACCACTGACACGGCCCACTACCAAAACCTGCAGACTCTCCTTCACTGCAGCCGACGTGAGTAAAACATTTAAACGTGTTAACCCTCACAAGGCTGCAGGCCCAGACGGCATCCCCAGCCGCGTCCTCAGAGGATGCGCAGACCAGCTGGCTGGTGTGTTTACGGACATATTCAATCAATCCTTATCCCAGTCTGCTGTTCCCACATGCTTCAAGAGGGCCACCATTGTTCCTGTTCCCAAGAAAGCTAAGGTAACTGAGCTAAATAACTACCGCCCCGTAGCACTCACTTCCGTCATCAWGAAGTGCTTTGAGAGACTAGTCAAGGACCATATCACCTCCACCCTACCTGACACCCTAGACCCACTCCAATTTGCTTACCGACCCATAGGTCCACAGACGACGCAACGCAACCACACTGCACATTGCCCAACCCATCTGGACAAGAGGAAACCTATGTGAGAATGCTGTTCATAAACTACAGCTCAGCATTTAACACCATGTACCCTCCAAACTCGTCATCAAGCTCGAGACCCTGGGTCTCGACCCCCCCTGTGCAACTGGGTACTGGACTTCCTGACGGGCCGCCCCCAGGTGGTGAGGGTAGGTAACAACATCTCCACCCCGCTGATGCTCAACACTGGGCCCCACAAGGGTGCGTTCTGAGCCCTCTCCTGTACTCCCTGTTCACCCACGATGCATGGCCATGCACGCCTCCAACTCAATCATCAAGTTTGCGGACGACACTACAGTGGGAGCTTGATTACCAACAACGACGAGACGGCCTACAGGGAGGAGGTGAGGGCCCTCGGAGTGTGTGTCAGGAAAATAACCTCACACTCAACGTCAACAAAACAAAGGAGATGATTGTGGACTTCAGGAAACAGCAGAGGAGCACCCACCTATCCACATCGACGGGACAGTAGTGGAGAGGGTAGTAAGTTTTAAGTTCCTCTGCGTACACATCACGGACAAACTGAATTGGTCCACCACACAGACAGCGTTGTGAAGAAGTCGCAGCAGCGCCTCTTCAACCTCAGGAGGCTGAAGAAATTTGGCTTGTCACCAAAAGCACTCACAAACTTCTACAGATGCACAATCGAGAGCATCCTGTCGGGTGTATCACCGCCTGGTATGGCAACTGCTCCGCCCACAACCGTAAGGCTCTCCAGAGAGTTGTGAGGTCTGCACAACGCATCACTGGGGGCAAACTACCTGCCCTCCCAGGACACCTACACCACCCGATGTCACAGGAAGGCCATAAAGATCATCAAGGACAACAACCACCCGAGCCACTGTCTGTTCACCCCACTATCATCCAGAAGGCGAGGTCAGTACAGGTGCACCAAAGCAGGGACCGAGAGACTGAAAAACAGCTTCTATCTCAAGGCCATCAGACTGTTAAACAGCCACCACTAACATTGAGTGGCTGCTGCCAACATACTGACTCAACTCCAGTTCACTTTAATAATGGRAATTGATGGAAATGGATCTTTTTGTTTTTATTTTTACCCCCTTTTCTCCCCAATTTCGTAGGATCCAATTGTTAGTAGTTACTATCTTGTCTCATCGCTTCAACTCCCGTACGGGCTGGGGAGAGACGAAGGTCGAAAGCCATGCATCCTCCGAAACACAACCCAACCAAGCCGCACTGCTTCTTAACACAGCGCGCATCCAACCAATGTGTCGGAGGAAACACTGTGCACCTGGCGACCTAGTTAGCACGCACTGCGCCCGGCCCACCACAGGAGTCACTAGTGCGCGATGAGACAAGGATATCCCTACTGGCCAAACCCTCCCTAACCGGGACGACACTAGGCCAATTGTGCGTCGCTGCGACAGAGCCTGGGCGCGAACCCAGAGTGTCTGGTGGCACAGCTAGCGTTGCAGTGCCCTAGACCACTGCGCCACCCGGGAGGCCCATCACTAGCCACTTTAAACAATGTCACTTAATATAATGTATATGTATATACTGTACTCCATATCATCTACTGCATCTTGCCATCTTTATTTAATACATGTATCACTAGTCACTTTAAACTATGCACTTTTATGTTTACATACCCTACATTACTCATCTCATATGTATATACTGTACTCTTGCCTATGCCGTTCTGTACCATCACTCATTCATATATCTTTATGTACATATTCTTTATCCCTTTACACTTGTGTATAAGGTAGTAGTTGTGGAATTGTTAGATTAGATTACTCGTTGGTTATTACTGCATTGTCGGAACTAGAAGCACAAGCATTTCGCTACACTCGCATTAACATCTGCTAACCATGTGTATGTGACAAATAAAATTTGACTTGATTTGGTGGTGGCAGCATCATGCTGTGGGGATGTTTTTCATTGGCAGGGACTGGGAAACTGGTCAGAATTGAAGGAATGATGGATGGCCCTAAATACAAAGAAATTCTTGAGGGAAACCTGCTTCAGTCTTCCAGAGATTTGAGACTGGGACCGAGGTTCACCTTTCAGTAGGACAATAACTCTAAGCATACTGCTAAAGCAACATTCAAGTGGTTTAAGGGGAAACATTTAAATGTCTTGGAATGGCCTAGTCAAAGCCCAGACCTCAATCCAATTGAGAATCTGTGGTATGACTTAAAGATTGATGTACACCAGCAGAACCCATCCAACTTGAAGGAGCTGGAGCAGTTTTGCCTTGAGGAATGGGCAAAAATCCCAGTGGCTAGATGTGCCAAGCTTATAGAGACATACCCCAAAAGACTTGCAACTGTAATTGCTGCAAAAGGTGGCTCTACAAAGTATTGACTTTGGGAGGGTGAATAGTTATGCACACTCAGGTTTTCAGTTTTTTTGTCATATTTCTTGAAAAAATATTTAGCATCTTCAAAGTGGTAGGCATGTTGTGGAAATCAAATGATACAAACCCCCCAAAAATCCATTTTAATTCCAGGTTGTAAGGCAACAAAAAGGAAAAATGGAAAAATGCCAAGGGGGTGAATACTTTCGCAAGCCACTGTAGGTCCCCCAAAAAGCTAGGGCCGGCCCTGCTAATAGGGGGTAGTGGGGTACGGTAGCCCACTCTCTGTTATCGCCCTGTCCTGTAGGGGATCTACAATATCAGGAGGAGGCAACTAGCAGATGCTGCTGGAGATGGAAGGCTTCCATACTGGTTTCTGTTCCCTACTCCCTTTCCACTACCACATAGTGCCCTCTACTCACTAGCACAGTTGCTTGCTACCATATAAAAGAATAACCATGCACCTAATAAGTGAGGCCAATGCGTTCTCTTAGCCGTTATGAGATACGATGCAATAAGCATCCACAGAAAGCTTTACTGTCGAGGCACAGCAGTACATAAATTAGCTGAAATATTCTCTTTGGAATATAAAGGCATCATTGACTGTCTGTGGTAGCAATGCAGCAACATTACTGTGATTAATGCCCCATATCACACACTCCAAAGTGGAAAAGTCCTAAAAAAAAAAGGTGCCCTTACGCTAATTCTCCAGTCGACTTGACCTGATTGTACACCCTGTCGAAGCTCGAGGAAGCGGCTCACTGAGAGCGTTATTAACTATCCCATTTCCCTCTCATGACATTTCTACTGCATTATAGCATTTAATACCACTATAAATTCGACAGCATGTGTCCTTTACAGTCTCAGTCTAAACCCCAGACGCACTTGTGACATACAACCAGCACTCTCGCGTCATCCCTCACACATTGAAGCCTTCTGATATAGTGGAGGAATGCAAGTGGTTTTTACTGAGCCACACAGCAGACCATCTCCGTGCCAGCTATTCTGCTGCATAATACAGAAGCTCGTGTCGTGTATCAGCAAGTATCATAGGGAGCTGTGCCACTGAGATGTAGGGCATGGCCTCCCCTGTAGGCTCTGTCATTTCACCATAATTAGATGGTCAATTATGAATGTATGGATGAATGTAGCATGAGGCTTTAGGCCTGACTGTTTTAGAMAGATCTCCCAGTTTGTTACTTCCCCTCCTTTTTTCATTTGTTGGTTTCTGTTCTAACCAATCAACCTATGTTGACCGTATCAACAACAGACCATAACATACTTAACACCTGAAGTCCGGGATAGGCAAGAATATACAGTGTGCTTTGAAGCTCGTTCAAATTTAAGTCAACTAATGATATCTCCAATAATGTGTCTTTTTTTCTTTGCAAGTTTTAAACACTTGTGTTTGCAGTCTTCCATCAGGGCACATGTTGATATATGTTTCAGTTATCTAAAGAATGTGCAATGTGCAGAGTTGTGTTCAGGTCATCCATCAACATATTTTACTTGACAGGAGACTTTGAAAGGCATGACATTGTAATAGTACATCTCCTTACCTCAAGGTGGCAGCCCAGCCACTTCCATACATCTTGTTGAATGTACGTCACAACATTGTACAGTGATTGTTGGTCTCACACAACATCTCAGAGTAGGTTGGCCCAGCAGTAGGAGGCTTGAAAGCATTGGAACAGAAGCAGCAGTACAGAGTCACCATGTTTATTTGACTAAAGATGTGAAGTTCCAGGTCCCAGTGGGAATTACTATACACTGAGTGTACAAAACATTAGGAACACCTGCGCTTTCCATGACATAGACTGACCAGGGGAAACCAGGTGAAATCTGGATAGGTATTTTATGTATTAGCTAACCACATCATGGTCACGTCCCTCTGCTCAGATGTTCCATACAGTACATCAACCAATGGTTGCCTGCCATGCCATCAGATTGCTATAACATGTGATGTGGTTAGCCTATATGTAAAATACCTATCCAGGAGTTGTAAGATGTGACAGGTGTCAACAACATCTAAACAGAGGAATGCTTATTTCGCCATAATTAAAAAAAWWAWAATAATAGCAGCTATGTTGACACTGCCATGTTGGTCTGAGCCTTGCTGTTGGAAAACCACTACAGTGTCCGACCTTCGGCTGTTGCAGATGCACCTCCCCCGACTTCGGTTATGTTAGCCAACAAACATACCTTGCTGGTGTATAGAATAAGGAATTACATCAACTGTAGTCATGGCATTTCTATTCACAACATTTCACAACGTTTTCGTACTGAACATGGCCCGGGTTTGCCACTTCCAGTTTGGACGACTGGGACTTCGTTCGACAGCAAAATTCAATAGAAACAACAAACTATTTTGATTTCAATGAGTTACAATAAAGATAACAGAATTTGCCCACCTTAATAAATTGCCCATCTAACCAAATCCCAATGGTATAAATCGATCTATGACTGTGCATATCTCTGCGATGGTTAAGATCAAAAGTAAGCATGACATTCAAAGGTTGAGCTGTTTTTCTCAAGACTGGATAAAGTGGATTCTGAATCCAACGGCGGTAGAATCAAGGAGAATTAGAATATTGTCCAAAATAATGGAAAACGGAGCAAAGTAGTGTACAGGGATGAGAATGTCCCTTTGTATCTAGTAGAAGTACCGTTTGTTAATGAGGACTAGCTAAACAGGTTACCAATCTTGAAGAAACCATTTGAGTTATCCAAACTGGTGGAGAGAGTGCTGGGTAAAGTGAAGGCTGTGAGGATTACGTGAGGTGGGCTTGCTTCGATTTTTAGTGCTTCTGCGGATCAGAAGGAACGTGCGTTGCGTCTCATCCGATTTGATAAGTTTGAAGTGTCGTGTGTGGGCACCCCTCAAGGGGGTTATATCTGGCGTCTCGTGGGAAGTCAATTTTAAAGAGATTAAAAATATTCCTGGAGTGATTGATGCACTTCGGATGAATCGTGTGGGGAATGGTGAAAAAGTTAAGTCTATCTGTTCCTTTGATATGGAGTCTCTCTCTACTCAAGTGCAGTTAGGGTTTATAAACTACAGAGTTAGAGCGGTGTGATCATTGTAAAGCTTTTGGTCATGTTTGAAGTGTTTGCAGAAGGGAGAAGCTGAGATGTCCAAGTTGTAGGAAAGATCATGTCATGTGTTTTAAAAGTGAGGAAAATGTGACATGTTKCAATTGTGGTGGGAACCATGATTGCCCGACAAGGGTGAAAGAGAATAAGGTGGCAAAGTCAGGGCTGTCCAGAGCATTTCATATGCAGCAGCTGTTAAAAGGGTTGAGGGGTTGAATGGTGCACCTGAAGAGTCCATGGTGGTGGATAGGCCTTAAATGCAGGCTGCAGGGTTTGCCTTTCACCAGCAGGATCCTGACATTTTAAAGGTTAAGAAGGTGGACTTTGTGGCCTTTATAGCTATGGTGATTAATGGCACTGCCAAGGTGGAGAGAAGGTCCAGGAACATAGATATCATTGTGGATGCAGCGGAGCGGTTCCTGGGACTGAAAGATTTCTCAGCGGAGGAGTTAAATGGAATATTGTCACAAGCCGTACCACCCTCTCCGGACCTAGGGCCTGAGAAGGGAGATATAGAGATTTGAAAGGAAGAAGTGGGAGTTTTGTTTTGTTTTTGTCAATGTACTATTTTTATTTAGGTGGATTAAGTTAGTTTCCCTGTCACAAATTGATTTTCTTTTTACCTTGTTTTGGTTTTTCAACCCGTTCAGTTGGTGGCGGAAATACACCTTTTTGAAAGAAGAAGAAGAAGAAGGAGAAGAAATGTTGAGCTGCGACTAGTCCATTCATAGACAGTAATGCTAAACATATTGTCTATTCACAAACCTATCTGCTTTCCAGGGTAATTGTACAGACGCTCCATTGCTGCCCGATGCGATGTCTAAACGTTAATACGACTCACTTRCAGTACAGTTCTGGAAACATTTGGAACTTAACTTCAATACCATTGAGGAAATTTTCAAAAACAACTTTTGAACATGATGGCTTGTTTACGGAAGAGAGAGGTGACCACCTGTTCTAATCAGCTATCTAGCATCTCTTAACAACTGTGTGTAATGGCAGAAGGACGCCAGGACATTTTTTTGTAACTGAGAAATACTGTCAGCTGTGTTAAAATAGTGTACAGTCAGTGTATTAGAGAGAGTACCAGAGCCAGTTTTCCTTTGAACATAACATAAGGCCCTTAAAGGACTAGGTTAGCTTACACCAACATGACCTGGGAAGTAAGGCTTAGCCCAATAATGGATTATAGGAGCCTAACGTTACTCCTTATAGTCCAAGGACCTTACATGTTCTGTTTAAAGGTGAATTGGCTCTGGCAGCCAAAAYAGCCAAATACTCCATCTAAATGTGAATCGATTCTCAATTGCGAAACATAAAGCCCTCTAATTTCATATCACGTTAAAATGATTTCACAACTGCAAAATAAACACTTCATGTACACTGTTTTAACACAGTTGCAGCCAACCGTATTTTTCAGTGACAACACTTTTGAGATGTCTGTCTTCCGTTCACACACAGGTGTTCGTAGAGGCAGATATCTAATTAGCACAGGTAGTCCACTCTGTCTTCCGTCTGTTTTCCGTAAACAGGCGAAGTAACATGGAAATATGGCCGTGTGGGAACCCTAACCTTTCATTTGATCACTCTTCTGTTGCTGAGAATCTTCCTGCACAGCAGGTGTATTCGAGGTTTAAAAAGGCTTCTAAAGTTTGTAATTTCCATTTTAAAATGTCAGACTTCATTTGCCCTATCGAAAAATGGATCAACCCCTACAAAAATGTCCATTAATTATAAACCACATAGTAATTCACATTTCCTGCTTGTAGCAAACTGGCTCAAATGAATATCCTACATCGGTATACAGGTGTAGTAATTTAAACTTTAAAATATATATWTTTTTATTTCTCACTGATATGAAAGATACGTTCCTTATGTTTCCAAAAGCATACCGTGATGCTTGTTAACGTTTAGAGCGTCAGGATCTAAACAAAACCATACCGTGATGCTTGTTAACGTTTAGAGCGGTCAGGATCTAAACAAAACCATACTCGATGCTGTTAACGTTTAGAGCAGCGTCAGGATCTAAACAAAACCATACCGTGATGCTTGTTAACGTTTAGAGCAGCGTCAGGATCTAAACAAAACCATACCGTGTGCTTGTTAACGTTTAGAGCAAGCGTCAGGATCTAAACAAAACCATACCGTGATGCTTGTTAACGTTTAGAGCAAGGCGTCAGGATCTAACAAAACCATACCGTGATGCTTGTTAACGTTTAGAGCAAGCGTCAGGATCTAAACAAAACCATACCGTGATGCTTGTTAACGTTTAGAGCAAGCGTCAGGATCAACAAAAACCATACCGTGATGCTTGTTAACGTTTAGAGCAAGCGTCAGGATCTAAACAAAACCATACCGTGATGCTTGTTAACGTTTAGAGCAAGCGTCAGGATCTAAACAAAACCATACCGTGATGCTTGTTAACGTTTAGAGCAAGCGTCAGGATCTAACAAAACCATACCGTGATGCTTGTTAACGTTTAGAGCAAGCGTCAGGATCTAAACAAAACCATACCGCGATGCTTGTTAACGTTTAGAGCAAGCGTCAGGATCTAAACAAAACTCGGCCAGAAGATACGAACATCAAAAGGCAGGTAGTTAGTGATTATGAACAGGCTAGTTTAGGCCGAATCCTATACAGTGTGTGAATTAATTGTTAGCTTTTGTATAACTAAAGCTAACAACACACAGGTAAGTATTACAAACATGTTATTTTATGTGTGCTGGCATGATATAACTGAGAGAGTCATTCATGAATAACTTAGGTCTGTGTGGGTGCTTCTTACACTATAGGTCATGGCTTCATTTGGAATGAGCGCTTTACAATATTTCACACCAAAAATATTTGTCACGTGCTTGGTGAACAACAGGTGTAGACTAACAGTGAGATGCTTACTGATGTGCCCGTCCCAACAACGCAGAGAGAAAGAAAACAGACAAAATAATAGAGAAGTAAAACCAGGGATGGAAAAAGTACCACGTTTTCATACTTGAGTAAAAGTAAAGATATCTTAAAAGAAAATGACTCAAGTAAAAGTGAAAGGCACCCAGTAAAATACTACTTCAGTAAAAGTCTAAAAGTATTTGGATTTAAATGTACTTAAGTATCAAAAGTAAAAGTATAAATAATTAAAAACTCCTTATATTAAACAAACCAGACGGCACAATTGTCTTTTTTAATTTTTTATTTACAGATCGCCAGGGGCACACTCCAACACTCAGACATAATTTACAAATGAAGCATTTTTGTTTAGTGAGTCCTCCAGATCAGAGGCAGTAGGGATGACCAGGGATGTTCTCTTGATAAGTGTGTGAATTAGACAATTTTCCTATCCTGCTAAGCATTCAAAATGTAACGAGTACTTTTGGGTGTCGGGAAAATGTATGGAGTAAAAAGTACATTATTTTCTTTAGGAATGTAGTGGAGTAAAAGTAAAAGTTGTCAAAAATATAAATAGTAAAGTAAAGTACAGACACCCCAAAAAACTACTTAAGTAGTACTTTCAAGTATATTTACTTAAGTACTTTACACCACTGAGTAAAACACATAATAATACAAGTAATAATAAATACACAATGGGTAACGATAACTTTGCTATATACACAGAGGTTGATGTGCAGGGGTATGAGGTAATTGAGGTACAGTTGAAGTCAGAAGTTTACATACACCTCAGCAGTTTACATACACGTTAAATATGCATTTAACATTTTTCACAATTCCTGACATTTAATCCCAGAGCTGGTGTAACTGAGTCAGGTTTGTAGGCCTCCTTGCTCGCACACGCTTTTTCAGTTTTTGCCCACAAATTTTCTATAGGATTGAGGTCAGGGCTTTGTGATGGCCACTCCAATACCTTGACTTTGTTGTCCTTAAGCCATTTTGCCACAACTTTGGAAGTATGCTTGGGGTCATTGTCCATTTGGAATACCCATTTGCGACCAAGCTTTAACTTCCTGACTGATGTCTTGAGATGTTGCTTCAATATATTCACATAATTTTCCATCCTCATGATGCCATCTATTTTGTGAAGTGCACCAGTCCCTCCTGCAGCAAAGCACCCCCACAACATGATGCTGCCACCCCCGTCCTTCACGGTTGGGATGGTGATCTTTGGCTTGCAAGCCTCCCCCTTTTTCCTCCAAAAATAATGATGATTATTATGGCCAAACAGTTCTATTTTTGTTTCATCAGACCAGAGGACATTTCTCCAAAAAGTACAATCTTTGTCCCCATGCGCAATTGCCGACCGTAGTCTGGCTTTTTTATGGTGGTTTTGGAGCAGTGGCTTCTTCCTTGCTGAGCGGCCTTTCAAGTTATGTCGATACAGGATTAGATTTACTGTGGATATAGATACTTTTGTACCTGTTTCCTCCAGCATCTTCACAAGGTCCTTTTCTGTTGTTCTGGGATTGATTTGCACTTTGCGCACCAAAGTACGCTCATCTCTAGGAGACAGAACGCGTCTCCTTCCTGAGCGGTATGACGGCTCAGGAAGTATATGTAAACTTCCGACTTCAACTGTACATACTATGTACATATAACTAGGAATAAAGTGACAGGTAATAAACAGTAGCAGCAACGTATGTGATGAGTCAAAGGGTCAATGCAGATAGGCCGGGGAACTATTTTGTTAACTATTTAACTAACTATTTAGCAATCTTATTGCTTGGGGATAGAAGCTGTTCAGGGTTCTGTTTGTTACAGACTTGGTACACTGGTACCGCTTGCCATGCAGTAGCAGAGAGAACAGTCTATGACTTAGGTGGCTGGAGTCTTTGACAATTTTTAGGGCCTCTGACACTGCCTGGTATAGGGTCTTCCTCTGACAACACCTGACAACGCCTGGTATAGCGGTCCTGGATGGCAGGGAGACCGGCCCCAGTGATGTACTGTGCCATACGCACTACCCTCTGTAGCGCCCGGTGGTCGGATGCCAAGCAGTTGCCATACCAAGCGGTGATGCAGCCAGTCAATATACTCTCAGTGGTGCAGCTTTAGAACTTTTTGA
The DNA here is from genome assembly GCF_002910315.2 of Salvelinus sp. IW2-2015. Taxonomy (NCBI): domain Eukaryota; kingdom Metazoa; phylum Chordata; class Actinopteri; order Salmoniformes; family Salmonidae; genus Salvelinus; species Salvelinus sp. IW2-2015. The sequence continues at coordinate 11,029,235 of NC_036842.1, forward strand.
GGATCTGATGAATCAGTGATGAAGTACGGTACGATGACTGATGCCCAATTTGTACTATCAGTCATTACGTTATCATTGCATTTTACAACACATAGACATAAAGAAACAAAGATCTGAGTAAACACTGCAAAGATCACGGTAAACACTGCATGTCGGCTCAATCGGAAATTACCTTTAAATTTCTATCTCGCAATCTGTAATGCTTCAGCAATGCAGATTGAATAGAGCCCTTAGTGTCAAACAGCATAGTTTTGCTCCGGGATCGCTGAGTACTATATCTGATTATCTGCGCTATTATCACTGTCTTTCACTGAACAATGTAAAAACACTCCAAAGCCTCTGTTTAACTTGGTTGTTCTCCCAGAATGGCTTGTCCTACTTAATAAAACAAGAGAAACAATAAACTTGAAAGAACTTAATAAGTCGATACACATTCAAACAAATACAAAAGTACAGTGTAGTAAGATAGGCAACGTTGTCCCTGCAAGACATTTTCTCCACAAAAACCCAAGCTGGTCTCTCATTTAAATATTCAATAGGGTCACACTGCCAAGAAACAAGAACTTAATGTGCCATCTGGTAAATCACAGTCTTGTGTTCTCATCAACTCTGCTCAATCGAGTCCATCAAAGAAGCTGTCAATTGGCTACATTGACCAGGGCCAATACTCAAACGGACTAATTTATCACATGTTGTAAAGAGTACATGGAAAGAGTATGCATACAGTATGTTTCTAATCATTCATTCTCTGCCATCATACAGGACACATGAGAATATCAATCCATCCTGGAGGTTTTCTTGGTTATCTTCAGAGAATCTGTCCCTTAGGTGATCTGGTGTTTTAAAATATCTTATCTGAGACTCATTGCTGTCCCACCAGAGCCAATATTATTCAATGAGAAGCAACTGCATCAGCCTACTTGTGAAGAAATAAATACTCGAATCCATGCTTGGATACGCTCCCACACTCTAATATGTAAACAGGGAGTGTCTGTCTGTCTGTCTGTCTGTCCTGTCTGTCTGTCTGTCTGTCTGTCTGTCTGTCTGTCTGTCTGTCCTGTCTGTCTGCTGTCTGTCTGTCTGTCTGTCTGTCTGTCGTCTGGTTGTCTGTCTGTCTGTCTGTCTGTCCTGTCTGTCTGTCTGTCTGTCTGTCTGTCCGTCCGTCCGTCCGTCCGTCCGTCCGTCCGTCCGTCCGTCCGTCCGTCCGTCCGTCTGTCTGTCTGTTACATTGCCTGGCCAACTTGTAGAAGCTGTTCTTCACTCAGGGGTTGGAGGATTTAAGAGGCCAATAATTGGCTGCAAAGGGCCCAGGGACCCTGCCTTCTTTAGCCAATTCCTGATGAGTGAGCAGAGGGGGGAGTTCCATGCTTCGCTGACAAGTAATGGCAAAAAAAACTCAGACTGCTGCACATGCACCTGATTTACATGCAAGAGTTGTAATTGCCTGCGTTTGAGTCCTATTACTTGGGAGTTTTGTACCTGTTTATGTTCTAGGCCCCTTATGTTCCTGCAGGATTTGAAATTCATGCACTGTCTCAATCGTCAATCACGTTGACAGCTCTAGGGGGGGCTGCAGCTGTGAGGCTAGCCGAACGTAGCAGAGGTACAACCATAAATATTGCTTAAATTAGAATTAATATTACAAAGAAGAAAATGGAGAGAAATAAAGTAGAATGAAAATCATTCCCCCAAAACAAAATTGTTCTGCTATACATGCCCATGAATAATGGAATAGGATTATTTTCCCCCGTATTGGTTTCTAGTCAATCTGCACCCCATATATTCTGTGATTTTAGCAAATATAGCACAACCCCTACCGTCGTATTACTAAGAGGATGTATCCTGTAAGATTTAGTGTWTGGATAACATGTTTTTCATTTATTTAAGTTTTAAAGGACAGGAAATACTAACAGCCTTTCATAGTGCTCACAAAAAGTACACAAACATACGTGTACATAGCAGTACGCACATGCTTCCCCTGTTCCAAACCTTCCCAGCTATCCCACCCTGCTGTTCAGTTGACTGTCTCCTCAGCTCTCGTGGCCCCTTTGATGTCCCCCCACTCATCCTAAATCCCCTCTGATGGTCTCTGCATGCCCCAATATGAAATATACAGAATGCAGAGCTTACAGTAAACACTAGAATATTCTCCACATGCAAGAAACGTTCAGTTAAGGTCCATGTGCAGATTTGCCGCTCTCTCTCTTCCTGTTTTAGTACCTCTGCTGATAGGCTCACGCCGCTCCCAGCTGAGAAGCTGAATTAAAAAACCTGTGGTCTCTGTCCTTTAGAGAGACCCATACGAAAAAAAGATACATTTCAATATATTTAATGTCACTGTCACGCCCTGACCTTAGTTCCTTTGTTATGTCTCTATTTTGGTTTGGTCAGGGCGTGAGTTGGGGTGGGCATTCTATGTGTTTTTTCTATGTTTTCTATTTCTATGTGTTTGGCCTGGTATGGTTCCCAATCAGAGGCAGCTGTCTATCGTCTCTAATTGAGAACCATACTTAGGTAGCCTTTTCCCACCTGGTGTTTGTGGGTAGTTGTTTCTTGTTTCCTGTTGTGTGTCTGCACCAGCCAGAACTGTTTYGGTCGTTATTCTTTGTTATTTTTGTTATTTCAGTGTTCATTTAATAAATATGCTGCACCTTGGTCCTATCCTTCCAACAGCCGTTACAGTCACGTCAAATGTACATTTGCATCTTTGCTCAACTGCATGTAATTCCTGACAATATTCCAGAAATGCATGGCTATGACATCTAGTCTACAGGGTGGCAAAAGTGCTTCCTAATTAGTCTTCTTAAATTACTCTTCACATATTGATCAATGGAGGTAATCAATCAAGATCGGGCACTAGGCTGTTTTAAAAATACACATTTTGGCGTTTTCTTTGCGATTTAAACACAAACTATACATCCATCGTACAACGCTCCACAATTTGTAGGTCTAGGTCCTGTGCTTCCAATAAAAGGTATTATACAGCTCTACAGTGAATGGTTAGCGGTGTTATGGTGCGTTCGTAACCAAGTGGAAAGTGGGAATTTACCACATCTGGGAAAAATCTACTTGAAAGGCCCTCCAACTGGTAATTACTAGTTAAATCAGCCACGAATCCCCTTGTGACCGGGGGAATCGAAGCTTGTTGTGTGCAACAGGGAGAGGCAATTGAATGCAAGATTCACCCCAAAAATGTAATTGTTAAAAAATGTCTAGCCTATCTATGGGTAACAGGGTTAAGATGTTATGCTCGACCCACTCAGTTTTTCACCACAAAACACCAGAAAATGTCCAAAAAGAGTAAAACCAGCTCACCTGATTTTACACTCTGATTTGACTATTAGATGTTCAATGTTTCTTTTGAAACAAATATTTAAAAAGGAATAGTTTCACCATATTAAAACGAGAGTTCAGTTCACGTAACAGGGTTCACCTTAAAATGAGGAACAGAGGTAAATGAATCACTAATCACATTAAATAAATAATCATCTTCACAAATAATCTTGTAAAAGTAATGACATAACTAGGGCTTTACAATGATTGGGAAGACTTGGAGCATTTTTTGGGGGGGGGTCAGTGGGTTAAAATCTTCCTAGAAGTCACAAATGGTGCACAGAGGGACATGTCAAAACGCAAAATTCATCAAAAGTCTTTATTCATATTGAAAATTGTATTTATTGAATTCTTCATGTGGTCTATATTAAAGGGCGCTTCATTTCATATAACAGGCTTTTAAATAGGCTTTTAAATTCAATATTGGTGCATAATATCTAATTAACACATCAAAGTGATGCAAAAGCAATTCATTTTGTGGAACGCCCCAGTACTCGTAAGGATCCGCCCCTTTTTTTCAGCTTTCGCCTAAAATGACATACCCAAATCTAACTGTCTGTAGCTCAGGACCTGAAGCAAGGATATGCATATTCTTGATACCATTTGAAAGGAAACACTTTGAAGTTTGTGGAAATGTTAAAGTAATGTAGGAGAATATAATACATTAGATCTGGTAAAAGATAATACAAAGAAAAAAACACGTTTTTTGTATTTTTTTTTGTACCATCATCTTTGAAATGCAAGAGAAAGACCATAATGTATTATGCCAGCACAGGCACAATTTAAATGTTGGCCACTAGATGACAGCAGTGTATGTGCAAACTGATCCAATGGACCATTGCATTTCTGTTCAAAATTTTGTATCAAGACTGCCCAAATGTGCCTAATTGGTTTATTAATACATGTTCAAGTTCATAACTGTGCACTCTCCTCAAACAATTGCATGGTATTATTTCACTATAATAGCTACTGTAAATTGGACAGTGCAGTTAGATTAACAAGAATTTAAGCTTTCTGCCAATATCAGATATGTCTATGTCTTGGGAAATGTTCTTGTTACTTACTTATGCTAATCACATTAGCCTACATTAGCTCAACCGATCCTGTAGAGGTTTTAAAGGAAAATTCCACCCAAAAGCTATATTTTGGTATTTGTTTCATTAATCCATTGTTGCCATAGTTCCAAAAAGTGTTCCTTGTTAGCAATCAGGTTTTCAAGATACTGAAATCATCCCCATTTGATGCAAAACGCAGCATCATATGATGCAAAATGCTTCATACTGTATGATTTCTGTATTTTGAAAGTTACATAYCTTGAAAACTTGATTGCTGACAAGCAAAACACTTTGGGACTATGTCAACAATGGACTAAAGAAACAAATACCAAAATATAGCTTTGGGTGGTTTTCCTTTCAATTCTGCCTGTTGGACAGTTGTTGCAATGCATTGTTTACTTGTCATATGCACATAAAAGACACGGAGCCACTATTTAAATGCATGTTAGTGCTTTTGGTATGTGTCAAGTACAACAAAAAGGCATTTTGACAAAATCTATTTTAGCGCTGGCAGCCTATTAGAAGACTTGGAGGCATGGCTTGTTGGGGGCGTGACTTTGTGCTTATTGGCCCCCCCATGAGATGGATTGTCATTCCAGTTCATTTGTTATGTTGTGTTCTGTGACTAAAGCTTGTTCACTACCAGTTCTGAACTCTTAAAGAGACTGACGTAAGTGCATATATCGATACTCCAACAATAACCATACTTTAGTGTACCATTTTAATTATATTTTGCACAATTTTTTATATTTGCATATTTAATTTGAAAATATAAATCTTACAAAAACATTGCCAATTTCATCTAGATCCTTATCTGTTAATACTCACAAAGGGAAGCGGTATTGGTTTTCATCTTGTGATGTTCTCTCTCTGGCAGTTTTATCTCAGCTTCCATCTGCAAATGGACAAGAGGAGCAGTGCACAGCACCAGATGGGACTTTCATAACTATTATTATCTTTGAGGTAAGAGCATTTTAAAGGCAGACATACGATGATACTTCTACTAATGTTGTACCTCTAGGCATACATACTACTATCTGCTACACAACATACTCCTCCTACCACTACTCCTAACTACTGCTGTTATACCACACACTCCTCCTACCACTACTCCTAATACTGCTGTTACACCACACACTCCTCCTACCACTACTCCTAACTACTGCTGCTACACCACACACATCCTCCTACCACTACTCCTAACTACTGCTGTTACACCACACACTCCTCCTACCACTACTCCTAACTACTGCTGTTACACCACACACTCCTCCTACCACTCTCCTAACTACTAGCTGTTACACCACACACTCCTCTACCACACTACTCCTAAACTACTGCTGCTACACCACACACACTCTCCTACCACTACTCCTAAACTATGCTGTTACACCACCACACTCCTCCTACCACTACTCCTAATTACTACTGTTACACCACACACTCCTCCTACCACTACTCCTAACTACTGCTGTTACACCACACACTCCTCCTACACTACTCCTAAACTAACTGACTGTGTACACCACACACTCCTCCTACCACTACTCCTAACTACCTACTTACACCACACACTCCTCCTACACTACTCCTACTACTACTGCTACACACACACTCCTCTACCACTACTCCTAACTACTGCTGACACCACACACTCCTCCTACCACTACTCCTAACTACTGCTGTTACACCACACACTCCTCCTACCACTACTCCTAACTACTGCTGTTACACCACACACTCCTCCTACCACTACTCCTAACTACTGCGTTACACCACACACTCCTCCTACCACTACTCCAACTACTACTGTACAACCAACCACTACCATTCCTACCACTACTCCTAACTACTACTGTTACACCACACCACTCCTACCTACCACTACTGCCTGTTACACCACACACTCCTCCTACCACTACTCCTAACTACTACTGCTACACCACACACTCTCCTACCACTACTCTAACTACTTGCTGTTACACCAACACCCCTCCTACCTACTCCTAACTATCTGTTACACCACACACTCCTCCTACCACTACTCCTAACTACTGCTTACACCACACACCTCCTCCTACACTACTCCTAACTACTCTGTTACACCACAACACTCCTCCTACCACTACTCCTAACTACTACGTTACACCACACATCCTCCTACCACCTACTCCTAACTACTACTGTACAACCACACACTCCTCCTACCACTACTCCTAACATCTGCTGTTACACCACACACTCCTCCACCACTACTCCTAACTACTACTTGCTACACCACACACTCCTCCTACCAACTACTCCTAACTCATGCTGTTACACCACACACTCCTCCTACCCTACTCCTAATTACTACTGTTACACCACACACTCCTCCTACCACTACTCCTAACTACTGCTGTTACACCACACACTCCTCCTACCACTACTCCTAACTACTGCTGCTACACCACCACATCCTCCTACCACTACTCCTAACTACTGCTGTTACACCACACACTCCTCCTCCACTACCCTAACTTTACTCTGTTACACCACACACCCCTCTACCACTACTCCTAACTACTGCTGTTACACCACACACTCCTCCTACCACTACTCCTAACTACTACTGTTACACACACACTCCTCCTACCACTACTCCTAACTACTGCTGTTACACCACACACATCCTCCTACCACTACTCCTAACTACTGCTGTTACACCACACACTCCTCCTACCACTACTCCTAACTACTTGTACACCACACACTCTCCTACCACTACTCCTAACTACTACTGTTCTGCCATGCTAGGGCCTCTAAAAGCACCTGAAAAGAACAATGCTACACTCAGACTTCTTATGTTATGTGGAATCAACTTACAACAGAAGTCAGAAGTCTAGTCAATTGTATGTACACTCACGTTTGAACATGTTTCTACTGAACCTCACTCTATTTGAAATGATATACAATAATTGTGTTGAAAACTACTGCTTTTCTTTTCTCTTCATGATGCTTATATGTACTATAAATTCGCCAACTGCAGCTGAACTGATTGGGATTCAGATAACATGTCCTTTAGCTCAAAGAAGCTCCCCAGGTCACCCAGTCGCACTATGCAGTTCCCTGTCAGCCGAGACGCAAAGCTGTAACTGTGACATTCAAGAAAGAAAATCAAACCTCTTTTTTCATGCTGTTCCAATTAAGGCCTGCTATCGCTGTATGTAAGAGGGCAAAGCCAGGAGCGTGAATGCTGGTTGACATTGGAGGTGATTGTACATGCTATACATTGAATGACACAGATGAAGGAACAGGACTGTATGCGTTGGTTTCCCTGAGGACTTAACTTCAAAGCTTCACCAACAGGAAGCAGCTAATCTCTCAGTGGGTTCTCTCTAACTACTTATAGTACATTGAGGGAAAATGGGAAAAATAATGACAAAACACCAGAGATTACAGCATGCAGACGTGCAGGGGAGCATTTTAATAAATACTAAACTCGAACATGTTTACAGTTACTGTAGCTACATACTGTACTTCTCCCCTGTAATTATACAGAATATAACTTGTCCGCCTGCTCTCCACAACAACCGAGTCAATGCAAAACCTCACTAATGATCTTCCCTCCCAGCAATGTACTGTTCTGTAAACTGGTGTATAATCGACCATTTTAGAGTAGAAAGTTTTTGCCTTAACCTTTTAGGAGGATTGCTTCTCAATGTGGAAAACTCTGTAGTGTTACTGAAATAATGATGGTAATTAGAGAATGAAGAATAACTCCATGAACCTCAACCCATAGTTCCCTAGTCTTCACTTAGCTGAGAAACAGTGTAGCTACATAGTCTCCCAGTCTTCACTTAGCTGAGAAACAGTGTAGCTACATAGTCTCCCTAGTCTCACTATAGCTGGAAAACAAGTGTAGCTACATAGTCTCCCTAGTCTTCACTTAGCTGAGAAACAGTGTAGCTACATAGTCTCCCTAGTCTTCACTTAGCTGAGAAACAGTGTAGCTATTCCACACTGAGAGAGCAGTGTGAGTTAAGACTCCAAGCCGGCTTAATGGCCTCCCTCCTCTAAAGGGAAGCTATAATTAACATTAAGCGAGCAGATGTTGAAAGAAAAGCATTTTTCTCGATAATAAATGTGATTTTGAATGTAACATCTCAGGGGTAAGGGAACCCTATCTAAATAACCCTAAGGCCCCGTCTCTTCCTCCATAGTGGTATGTAATGCTGTAAGTGCAGTAACGACACCCATCCCTCACCACCCCCTCTTCCCTTCCCACTCCTCTCTCTGTGCCTCCCGGCCCTCTGGCCGAGGTTGAAACCCTTCTGTTTCAGTGGGGATCGAGTGACTGCACTTAAGTGCGGCAACAATGTCAATGAAATTGAGACCAACAATGTTTGCATTGTACCTACAAGACGGCTCGCCCCTTGCAGTAAAAAAAGAGGTGTGGGAAGGGGATGGAGATAGGTTAAACCAGCACTCTGGTTCCTGAGGACTTCTCAAACTTCTGAGGGTTCAATGCCCTGCAATGCCTCTGTGGAATAAAAGCTTCAAGCTGCCTACATGAAAATTCAATTTCTCCAGCATTTGAAAGGAGTCTGGTCTATTGTAGGCTGCTGCTGCCTTTTGCATGTATGAATAGTTCATTTCTCTTCATTTCTCCCTCTTATATAAAAATAGGTCACTCTAAATTCACAGTTAAACAGCACTTGTGAGAGTCTGCCTTGCCATGCCTGTTATAAAAGAACTATGTGTTTGGGTGTTTAGGTTGAGTTAGGATCTTGTGCTGGTCTGTTTTCTGGTGTTGTTTTTTACTATTGTTGTTTACTATTTACTGTTTACTTGTTTGATTTGAGTACACACATAACACCCATGTGGTTCTTGAGAAGTGGAGATGCAGTTTTAGGATGCTCTGCATTGCACAGTAAAGTCTATTGTTACCGGTAGTTACAGATTTGAGTGTTTCAGAGGCTACAGGAAGATTGGATTTTTTCATTGATTGTTTTCTCTTCTTATGGGTCGATTTCTGTTTTCATTTTGTGTCGTCACATAACTATTCCCAGCTCTAAACAACCACAGAAAATAGTCTTTGTATTTTATGGGTAGGATGTGGTGAGGTTTTGGAAGAGACTCTTGCAGAAAACGTCTTACCACGGGGGATACTTGACAAATCTGAAGTCTTTGTATGAAAGGGTGGCAGATGATTCAAGTGATTCCTGTTTGATTTGGTTGCAATAACCCCCCCCCCCCCCCCCCCTTCCATCTTGAATGTCCCCAATATCCCCTGCAGTACCTTCCTCATGAGGACTAACAGAGCAGGTATATAACATTAAAGTGTTTGATGACAGTTACCCTTTAACTACCTAGGTTCATCCTGGTTCATCCAGGGGTGAGCCCCCCTCCTCCTCCGTGACTGAGGGAACCCCTGCTATGGCTGCTGTAACCTGGGGCTCCATCAGAGCAGGGGTCCCCGGTTTATCTCACACCCCCGGTCTGGAGAGGGCCCCTCTAAACCCCATATCCCCTGTTCTGAGTCTGGAGAGCAGTCTGTCTGGAGTCCCTATCTTCCCAGCACCAGCCCCTCTCTGCAGGGGGCCTTGCTGGAGACACAAACCCTTTTCTCAGGGCTACAGTCTGTAGCAGGGGGAGAAGAAAAGTAGAATTAAAACCCTATTTTGTTTTATCATTGCCCCCTCCCTCCCATTTCTGGGGTTTTGGCATTTGGTGTCTGGTTTCTATACCTTGGGCGATAGTCAACGTGACAGGCATTGGTTTCCTGGTGAGTTGGGCTCTCTGCTCTGCTTTGTTGTGTTTAGGTTAGGATGCTGTGCTGTGTTCTCTGTTGTTGTCTACTGTTGTTGTTTTCTGTTGTTTACTGTTGTGTTAACTATTGTGGTTTGCTTACTGTGCATAGTACGGATTCTCTGGCGGATGCAATATCTCAGCCATTCTCCTATTCCACCAGGTTTTCAGAACATTGACTTTTTACTCGTTCATGTGTTCCTATTTGTTCATTTTTCCTAGGATTAAGGGGTAGGCTGTTCTAGTTTCAAGGCAAAGATGCGACTGTACCAAGATTAAAGCATTCTTTCTTCACTGAGCTGCAGTCTACAATATCTATTGCACAAAAGGAAATCACTTCAGACACTTTTGTATAAGACTCTACAACTGAAATGCAATAAATATTGATTGGCCAGCCTACACATCTATATTGAATGTTAAAGCGGAAGTCGTTAATATACTGTAGAAGCCGTGTTTGCTGTGTTGAACAACATATTGTGTTCTGAACACACTCTGTCCTGTCTAGAGGTCGAGACACTCCCCAGAGAACTCCAAGGAAGATAGAAAATATTTAGATTCAATTTTTTTTTGCTTGGTTTGCATATTTTCCCCCTTCAGCTACAATCTATTAATGAGGCAAACAGGTCCTTACCGGCAAGGGAGGTGCTTACCATGCTACCACACTTGAATAGGCACATGTTCTCTTTATCCAAATCGATCCATCACATGCACACACTCAAACACACCCTAACACACACACACACACACACATCACTGGACAACCCCCCACTTTTCCTCCTCCTCCCTCAATGTAATAACCCCTAGAGATGACATCTGCAGTAAAAGTAAATCAGCTTTTCTTCGATTGATTTGACCTTGTAGGTACACAACATAATTGCTTCCACATGCTATCTGCGTACCTTGCAGGGTAAGGAACAGTAGTCTAATGATGTGCGCTTTACGCACGAAGAATCACAACCTTCCATCACCCCATCCCCCGCTCCTTCTCTCTGACTTTCCTGTTCTCTCTGTGTGTTCACTTGTCCCCTCTCGCCTGTATCAGAGCAGATCAGATGGCAGATATGTTAATGAGGCGGTGCTGAGTAATGGGGCAGGATGGGAGTCTGACACAGTGCCCCCTCCCATCACCGCGGCGACCAGCAACCCCACAGGATGCACTCTGGGAAATGTCCCGTCTGCTTATCAGAGCCTCTTTGATGGGTCAAGGTCTAGAGTAACATCACAACATCATCCMTGTGCTGGTCTCCACACACACAACTGTTATAGGATTCGGGTCCATGTCTGTGATGTTGGTGTGATCACACCGTGATAAGCGAGTCCCTGTCTTTAAGAGGGAGCCTTCTCCAAGGACTTCAAATTAAAGAGGCCGCTGAAATGCTATTGATAGAGAGTCACAACAACCCTACTGCTGCAGTGCTTCTGGTCAAGTTGAGAACTACTTTCATGAAACAAAATATACTTCTCATCTGATCTTTCGATCTCTCTTTTTCTCTCTCTCTCTCTCTCTCTCTCTCTCTGTTTGAGACATATTCACTGATCTATTTCATCGGCGCAACAGTTTGACTTGGGAGAGGAACAGTATTCTGCTGGATTGAGGAAGATACTGTTACTGAAGGTTAGATAGACAGGCTCATATAGAGAGGAATGTGTTTGAGTGTGTTGGGTTCTAGTGTGAGGTCTTCATCAGGCTTCCTACGCTGTGTTTACAGTAGCATTGTGACTAGTGGCTGCATTCCCACAGGCCTGACAGCCTCCCCCTGAAACCATCATAAATCATCGTTAACAGACAGCTCCTGACATCCTGCCCAGACATCACCACATAGTCCTCTCTAGTCAGGAATTTCTCCGCTGGATGTACAAACATGGCTGGCTGTGTAGCCTCAGCTAGAAACATTACTGAAACTCACACCYCTAACAAAGAACGAGAGGGTTGAGTTCCAAAGAGAGGGATGAAAGCATCTCCCAGAATGTGGAGAGCGGCACGCTAATGCCTCAGTACATTATGTTAAGCTTTTCACCCCCGAACCTGCCAGGAATTTGGATTTCTGTTTGTATCCCTGCCAAACTGAGTAGGCTACAATGACAGTCAGGGTGCTTTTAAAGCTATTAACGAATGCTAGAGCTATCAAATAAGGGGAGGTAAGTGAGAGCATGATAGTGTGCATACTAAGTTGTTTGTAAACATTCAGCATTTTGAGCAGTAAAAATAAGTGGATCTGAAAAAGTATGGTATTCATTCAACTATAACTTATGTATGAATTCAGGGAAATAGGTCCAAATGGAAATACTGTACAGAGATAAAATGTGTAAAACCATAGATGTCAACTAAAATCCTATTTCTGGGAACAGACGCTGTAAACCCCAATGTGCTGTCATTACTCAAAACTTCTGTACAAACCCGTTGCACTACTGTACCATAAGAGTACAGTTACTTGAAGTGATTTTGTAGTCATTACTCAAACCGATAGTCGGTTTTGAGTTGTATCAGCGTGACAATTTTGAGTAAACCAAGAAAGGTTTTAAGTTCATTGAAGTTTAAGCTCATTGTTAATTAAATGCAAAACTTATTAGTGGCTGGAACTCTAAACAGATGTGTTAAGAAATTGTTATTATTAATTTGATTGAACTTAGAATACAGCATTTTTTTTCTTACATGAACATATCCTAGTAATATTTTCAAGCTTAATATTTCAAAAATATTTAAAAATATTTTACAAACATCGTTGTTTTCTCCAAGTACAAAGAAACTACAGAGAAAGTATTTTATCTAGTTTCTAACACAACGTAATGAAGGAAGCATTATGTCACATTCAAAAGTTTAATTTCCAATTAATAATAGCATAACAGAGAATTCAGTAGGGAACATTAAGGCTCCTATCTGTCTCTTGCACTTCTGTATGCTTTTTCAGAACTGTCATCAACACCCATGTAAAAAAAATTGCCCAACCAACAGACCACTTTAATAACTACAACGACATTCTCAGTAATGCTTACCAGAAACTTTTTTATCTACTTCAGCTGAATGCACTGACTGAAGTTGGTCTGGATAAAAGCGTCTGCTAAATGACCAAAATGTAAATGTATAAACTAACATTTGGATAGCATGCTGGGAATTATTCTAATTAGCTCTGCCCCCCAAAAAACAAGACAAACTCTTTGGCCAAACAAAATAAACTAGTAAATTTAAAATAAATGAAATGCACATATCTGTTGTTTAAATCACTTACTTAAAAAACATCGTACATGTTTAATAATAAAAGCACAATTGCTGTGATAAAGTTGTACTTGCTTAGTTATAATTTATTATCATAACTTAAAGAACAAAGTTGATGTGACTTCTCATGTAGTTTTTAGTCAGTACCACATAAATAGTTTAAGTAATAAAGACTTGTAATTGACTTTGAGTTCAACTTACTAGAAGTATTTGAGGTAAAAATGCTTTGGGTTTTTACAGTGTACTATAATCCTAATTGTATATTCATACACATAATACCAGTGTCAGAAATCTACACAGGCTGCAGTATTTTACTATGTAGCCTACAATCAATGAAATAACAGTCAACCTGTGTACTTCACATGCTCCAAATTGTTCTGCTATTTGTCGGAGTTTAGATCATTACAGAACGGAATGAAAAATATACTTAGTAAGAAGAAAAAAAATCCCTTCTGTACAATTGCAATCAAACATCGCCTGGCACTCTGACTGATTGCAATCAGCAGAATTTTGCTCCTGCAGTGCCAGTTCACACAACACAGTTGGTTTTCTTCCCCAAATCACACGTTTTCTGTTTCTCTAAAATACTACTCAAGACCTCAGTAAAAATAGGCAATGTTCTGTGCACAATGGCACAGGGGGGACGACAACAATAGACCTCGATCCTCCTATAGACTCCTTCAGTCCACTGACCTCTCAATTAGATGACTGAATTCTCATTCAGTTTCAGTCAGTTCAGATTCAATTCCAAATCCTAGACCTCGCGATAGTCAATTAAGAGGCATCGG
>NC_036842.1:11047775-11095316 GCF_002910315.2 Salvelinus sp. IW2-2015
TTCTTGTAAGGGCTGTCGCTCTCCTCATCCTCAGACGAGGAGAGGAGAGAAGGATCATCAGACCAAAATGCAGCTTCAGGGAAATAAGCCATCCTTTTATTTACACGACGATGGCAACACGAAACACAAAACACTTTCAAATTACAAAACAAGAAAACGACGTCGACGAAACCTGAACATAAACTTACATAACTAAACATAAACTCACGGACAGGAAACAGACGACATCAAAAATGAACGAACAGCAAACAGTCCCGTATGGTATCGACACGACACAGACACGGAAGACAATCACCCACAAACAAACAGTGAGAACACCCTACCTAAATATGACTCTTAATTAGAGGAGAACGCAAAACACCTGCCTCTAATTAAGAGCCATACCAGGCAACCACAACCAACATAGAAACAGATAACATAGACTGCCCACCCAAAAACACTGCCCTGACTAAACACATACAAAAACAACATAAAACAGGTCAGGACCGTTACAGAACCCCCCCTCAAGGTGCGAACGCCGGGCGCACCAGCACAAAGTCCAGGGGAGGGTCTGGGTGGGCAGTTGAACACGGTGGTGGCTCCGGCTCTGGACGCTGTCCCCACACCACCATAGTCACTCCCCCTTCTGTCTTCCCCTCCCAATGACCACCCTAAAACTAACATCCCTAAATGAATGGCCAGCACCGGGAGAAGGGGCAGCACCGGACAAGGAGCAGCACCGGACAAGGGGCAGCACCGGGACAAGGGCAGCACCGGGACAAGGGGCAGCACCAGGATAAAGAGCAGCACCGGGACAAGGGCAGCACCGGACAAGGGGCAGCACCGGAACAAGGGCAGCACCGGAACAAGGGGCAGCACCGGAACAAGGGGCAGCACCGGAACAAGGGGCAGCACCGGGACAAGGGCAGCACCGGGACAAGGGGCAGCAGGTCCCGGCTGAGAGACTCTGGCAGATCCTGGCTGAGGACTCTGGCAGGTCCTGGCTGAGGGACTCTGGCAGGTCCTGGCTGAGGGACTCTGGCAGGTCCTGGCTGAGGGATTCTGGCAGGTCCTGGTTGAGGGACTCTGGCAGGTCCTGGTTGAGGGACTCTGGCAGGTCCTGGCTGAGGGACTCTGGCAGGTCCTGGCTGAGGGACTCTGGCAGTCCTGGCTGAGGGACTCTGCAGGTCTGGCTGGGGACTCTGGCAGTCCTGGCTGAGGGACTCTGGCAGGTCCTGGCTGAGGGACTGGCAGGTCCTGGCTGAGGGACTCTGGCAGGTCCTGGCTGAGGGATTCTGCAGGTCCTGGCTGAGGAACTCTGGCAGGTCCTGTTGAGGGACTCTGGCAGGTCCTGGCTGACGGCTCTGCAGGTCCTGGCTGGACGCTCTGGCAGGTCCTGGCTGGACGGCTCTGGCAGGTCCTGGCTGGACGGCTCTGGCAGTCCTGCTGGACGGCTCTGGCAGGCCTGGCTGGGCTGGCTGGTGGACGGCTCTGGCAGGTCCTGGCTGGACGGCTCTGGCAGGTCCTGGCTGGACGGCTCTGGCAGGTCCTGGCTGGACGGGCTCTGGCAGGCCCTGGCTGGACGGCTCTGGCTGGTCATGGCAGGACGGCTCTGGCTGGTCATGGCAGGACGGCTCTGGCTGGTCATGGCAGGACGGCTCTGGCTGGTCATGGCAGGACGGCTCTGGCTGGTCATTGCAGGACGACTCTGTAGGGAAGACCTCCGATGCCTCTTAATTGACTATCGCGAGGTCTAGGATTTGGAATTGAATCTGAACTGACTGAAACTGAATGAGAATTCAGTCATCTAATTGAGAGGTCAGTGGACTGAAGGAGTCTATAGGGAGGATCGGAGCAGTCTGACAGGCTCCATCTGTACAGTATATCATTGTTTAGGAGGCAGCAGTACGATGACAACCCACAGACACGGATCTCCTCATTGATCAGCTACTTACTTACTGCCTGCTTTTAAACCATCAATATCTTTTAAAGCACCACTTAAGATGAGGGACATATGTCTCCTATATGCTCTCTGTCTAAGTGCTTGTGTCTTATACTGGAGGCCAGGGATCCATTGTTTTAAGAGCAGGGGACTGTACCAGAGACCTAGCCTCCAGCAGCATGATAGTAATGGACAACCCAACACAGAGAAATCTCTGATTCACTCCTCATGACAGTTGTGTTTCTGGCAGACTTATTTTGCTCTTGTCAAGTGCTAGCGCTTGGTGAGAGATCACACTTTTCATTTTAAGAACGCTAACGGTTATTGGAGGATAATTGAATGGGTCTGTCAGAAATTAAATTATGTTGCACACTGTCAYGAAACGTTCGAAAGTAGAAATCAAATAATAGTTTCAAAGAATTCAATTATGTGATATTACTGACTGACAGCAGAGAAGGCTCTGAGCAATTCGAGGTATATTTTCTTTGTTCCTCTCTATCTATTTTCATGTAAGATATACACTTGAGTATCGTTGCTTGTACCAGGCAGCAGCTGATAGCAGGACATAGGAGTACGTATGGTGCACTGCCAGCTACTGGTTCTTGGACTAACAAGTCTGTGCTGTATTGGGTTGGAGTGATGAATTCAGCCAGACCCTAGTAGAGTCCCTCCCTCTTTCCTCACTCGGTGTCCTTGACACACTTTCTCAAGGTGGTGGGCACACTGACCCCATCATCTGGTGCAGTTCAGCTCCCAGGGGGGGGGGGGGGGGGGGGAACACCCTACGCCCCCGCAGCATCTATCTCCCTGTCCCATTCGCCTACATACCAACCCTTCTCAGATGCCTTGGGCTCTCCCCTTGACATTTCTGTCAGATAGAGTGATTAATGCCTGTTTACATCGGAAGGCCAAACCATTCCCGTGGAGGGAGTGTACAGTGAAGTGCAATTGCTCATTGCTTCATATACTGTACATACGGTCCCCATGAATTCGATTTGAGTGTGTTTGCGTGCATGCATTTTACGTATGTGTGTGTATAAGAAAGTTTGTGTGCATGTGTTGTGTATGTGTTGAAGTGTGTGGTATTCTCACAGGCCTACAGKGGAGTACAGCGAGCCAAGCAGAGGTTCTGTGCGCCAACTCTCTTTGGACCCTGTGTGCCGGGGTGGGCGAGAAATAAACAAAACCTTTCATACTGTTACAAAAGGCAAACAACAAATCTCTATGGAACTGAGTCATAGAATGCTCGTTGGATGCAGAGGCTTACAAACATTTCCTCCAAGTTTGCGTTCAGTGGTGATTAGAATGGTATATCAAACAATGGTCCAGAGATACAATAACTCAATGGGTGTTCTTCTGATTTCCAGTTATATCACAGGCTACTGAAACAGTGACAGGGTCACGATACAATAGCCAAAATTGATATTTGTCTTATCCAATCTTATTGTATCACAGGCTATTGGGAACAGTCACAGGATTGTCATGTTTCAGCGCTATGTACAAGAGCGAGAGTGACAGTGGGTCACTGGAACTCTTAACACTGTTATAAGGTTGGGCCATGGTGTGTACATGTGGAGAAGAATAGCTGCTTTAAGACCCTGGATTCTATCCTTGTCTCGAGCTGTTTGATTTGACCTGTAAACTTTATGTCAATGATCCTGATATTTTTCTTCAAACTATTTCATTGAATCACTGATATATTCTTATGAATTATTATTCAAAGTGGTGACGCTTTATTCAAACCGTCTGCCATAAAAGTGCATTTACAGTGTCACAAGAGATGCCATCGACTGAGATGACAATATACTGTGTGACATCTATTATATCATGAATTTGACAGTGAAAAGAGAGCTTTAGTCATGATCTGTGGCTGAACCTCAGCACCATGTTGGATCCCTAGTGTCTTCCTTCTTATCTTGGTGTAATTTGTGCTGACACAAGCTGAGAAATGGTAGGAGGCCATCAGCACTCTTTAAAGGTCCTGTGTAGGTATCATTTTATTTCACACTGATGATGGCTTGATGCCGAAAGGTTTGTCTTTTTGTTTTCACTCTTTACTTATGCACTTTTCTGCACAATCAGGTTTTAGCCACCGTGATATCCAAATAAAACATCTACATTTTTGCATTTAAGCCTCCGTTTTTTTATTTATTCCTATTTTTTTCAACAGTTTCCATCTCTTCCACTGCTGACACAACCTCACAGGAAAGAYAGGGTGAAAGGTCAAAGGTTAGTGGTTAGGGTTAAGATTAAGATCTGGCTTAAGTCACTAGTCACTGTTGAACACTAGTGGTGGTCTACGGAGGCCCATTAGGCACAAATTCCAAAGGAGAAGCCGAGTACTCGTCATGTGAAGGGCAGAATAGTACAGTACTGTATGTGGTCCCTTACCAGAAACAAACACATATGGACAAATGCAGTATGCTTTCATTTATCAGACAATGAAGTGTGCCAAAATACAGTACTAAAGAGATTCTCCGGTACTTTTGTATACTTTTTAGCCAGTAGTTCTGAAAGTAGCGCTCACGAGTCAAAAGTGGTCGCAGAAAATAGCGTACTACAGTACATGTGTGGCCTACCACTTCGCGGCTAAGCCGTTGTTTCTCCTAGACGTTTCCGCTTCACAATAACAGCACTTACAGTTGACCGGCGCAGCTCTAGCAGGGCAGACATTTTACAAACTGACTTGTTGGAAAGGTGATGGTACCACGTTGAAATTCACTGAGCTCTTCAGTAAGGCCATTCTACTTTCAATGTTTAGTCTACGGAGATTACATGGCAGCGTGTTCAATTTTATACACTTGACAGCAACAGGCGTGGCTGAACTAGCCGAATACACTAATTTGAAGGGGTGTCCACATACTTTTGTATATATAGCGTATATTAATAATGATTGTGGTCAGGTTTATTTGGGTATTTTGCTACAGTACACTTCATTGTCTGATAAATGAATGCATACTGTATTTTCCAGTTTAGCTCTTCCTCGTCCAACCCGCTTCTCTCTCCAGTATGTACTCGCCAGCAGTGAGCTGCCCAGTTTGTTCTGGCAAACCCACAGAGGAGTATAACATCAAATTAACCCTCTGCCATTATGAACCCTTTCAGAAACTAAAAGACTTCAGTCTCTTTAAGAGGTTCACAGGGTTATGCAGAATATATTAATCATGTCAGAAAACCAATTATTTCAGATAGATTCTCTGCAGCAGTTAATGTGGATGCACAGAAGTTGTGGACGAGAAGTGAGAGCAAGGAAAATACCTCTTAGTTTGCAGCCATTGAGACAGAAGAGGCATAGGTCAATGGAATGGTTGTGACATATGCTAAATAGTAAGACTTTCCTGGGCACCACTCATCTCTGATCTTTATGCTTTGCTTGACAGAGGTCAGACACAGCACTGCATAGAGAGGCAAAACAACTAAAGAAAGAGAATGAAAATAAGTATTGATACTGTGTTGGTGAAAGCAATCAGCATTYAGTGATATGAGCCAAACATCTTACCGTTCATTTACTGAGTCTTTCTGGCATATTGTCATAGCTGTATTTGTAATTACACTCATTGTCAGTTTCCAAAGAAGAATTGTTATATTGCAAATTAAAMTGATTATGCTAATGTGACTGTGAAGCTATTGATGTGAAACAGACTAATCCATCCTTGCGGTAGGCAGGTCTGTCGGCAGCATCTTTGGCTCTGTGTGTTTTCTATGATGACTCATGGCCATGACAGACAGGTAGATCGATATTTTGACTTTGGCACCTGATTTTTGTCTTACAGGAAAAACGATGGTAATGGAAGAGGACTGTAAATAAGTGGAGGCTTCTTGACAAATGAATCCATTAACATTTCCCTGTGTCGCCTGGTGAGCAGATTTGCCGTTTTATGGGGCAGGAAAAAGTAGCTTGTAAATCTGTGAGGCCGAGTGAGGAGCTGAGAGCAGAGCAGGGAGGACACATCTCCCATGATGCAGCACTTTATCTCCCTGCGAAATGGCATCTTTATCTGCCTAAATTAAGTTTTGATTCCTTGCCACATACGGTGCTGCAAATCACTTTTTAATACTGTTATCAAGGGCAACAGTAAAGTATAGAGCCTGAAGTCATGGAAAATAGCTTTATTGTGTGTCACATACTGTCATCAACGACTGGCAGACAGTCACTGTCTCTCTGTGGCTTACAGTAATAAAAATCACCTCCAAACTGCTGCTTTGTGTGCAAATCATATCAGGTCGGTTGCAATAATTTCCAACTCTTTCTCGCTCTTGCAGCTTGGTACCCTCATTCTGTGTCACACTGTTAGGGGACAGGCAACCCTCCGAAGATGCTGCAATTTACAGGCAGGATTAATTTCCCATTCAAATTTCACTCTGAGATGTGTATCTACTAAATTAGAAAGAAGCTCTTTCGGGTGGTGACATCATCCTTCACATCCCTTGTTGCTTGAGTGATTGAGGTGATCGATCAGTACAGGGAGGCTTTGTTTGTTCAGTACTACTTTCTGTAAAGATGCTGTGACCTTTGACACACACTTTCTGTTAGTGATATATCTCGACGGCCAGCTAAAGAGAGCAGAACAAAGGCCCAGCTAGAGTTGTTAGACGCTGAATAGGGAGGAAATAATTTTGGGAATCACTCAGCGACTGTTATGCCTCATCCTAAGTACCAAAATCAAATGGCAACACTTCAATCCCAAGGAGTCCCTGATGAGACACTGAGATGATTCAAGTTTTTTAGAGCCTGAACAGTGTGGGGACATTACTATCCCTAACTATGCTATCAGCAGGGCTATAGAGAGACACAGAGGTTTAACTGCTGCTGTTTAGTATACAATTTAGTCTGTGGTGTGGTCAACCTCATTACCACAATACACCACCTCCCTCTCCTCCTGTCCTCCTGTCCTCTAATTAACAACCATACCATTAATACACTTTTACTGTTCCTTAATTCAAATCTGACAGCGGTATGAGTGGAGGAAGGAGCAGCCTGCTTCATCTGTCCACTGTTTGGTAGTACTGTTTTACCATGCACTATTTACATGGTACTGAATCTACTTAGAAGTGTCAAGGAGGCAATTACTAGCTAATATCATTACGCAAAAAGCATTTTCTGTTTCTTGGGGATTCAATAATCCCTACAAAGTAGTTACAAAATAGTGAAATGACTTGAAATATGTCGCAGAAAGTACAGTAGCCTATGTGTTTATTGCATGCAATTACCATGTAAACAGTACTGCGATAGTAACATCAGCTCTTTCCCCATGAATTAACAACCGATTATACCAGCCACTGGGCACACACTGGTTGAATCAATGTTGTTTCCACATCATCTCAATGGAATAGACGTTGAATTGACGTCTGTGCCCAGTGGGCAGTGACTTTTTATTTATGACCTTTAAAGTAGAATAGCAGGAAATGTGCATWAAAAATGCCCAAATTCTCTTGTGTAAAAGAGCATAAGATGAGCTATAAAACTGCAGCTCTTTAGCTCTGCTTCATGGCAATATGGGTAGAATTGCAGGAAATTAGCTTTAAAACAACATTTTCACTCAGGCTCATGAGAAAATGTAAAGAATGGCACGACATTAGCTATTAACATATTACAGTAACTGTACCAATATGCAAATCACCACACTGAAAGTGATTTAGGATGAAATGGCAGTAAACCAGATTTTGATGATCAGAAGTCTATTTGAGGGATGGATATTTTGGAGCCCTATGCCTCAGTCAACCTGTCTCTCCCATCCCACAAGAGTTCCAAAAGCAATTTCCTGCGTCTCGTAACTCAAACTGAAATGCCAGTGAGATGACAGTGGCCCATTGACATTATTGTACATTCACCTAAAATGGAAGGAAGGTGATGAGAATACCCTGTTTCTCAAATTACATTTAAAAATTGTTATTTTCACTTTTCCATTTTGTGAGGCATAGAGCGACCATCAACGTCACATTTCACATTAATCACAGAAAGTCAAGGTAGTGTACAATTCTGTCACACATACATAATATTTCAGCAGGAGTAAATATTAAAAAAGAAAAAACATTATGTTCTAATGGAAAAAGTATTGCACTATATACAATAAAAGGCTTTGCCACTTTCTCACTTTGCAAAACAAAGTTATGTCCCAAAAATATTAAATAAAGCAATGGTATGTGTGCATTAGACTCTCCATAGACCTTGATTGAAGTGCAGTGATTTCTGAAAAGTGTTTGGGATGGAATCATGAGCTCCCCAAAGCCTAAAACAATGTGTGCCTGTATATACTATACAAACCCCACTTTTACTTGTTTCCAACCTTGCTCTTGCTTTCTGATATAACCATCCAGGTCATGGTTCATTCATAAAATGTGTTGCCCCTGGAGTACTAAGCAGGATTGATCTGCACCAGTCAGACTGTAGGAGCACTGGGGGACTGGAGGAGTCAGACAAGGGTGTTGAAACTCATTCATGCTCGTCAGCTGGGTAAGGCAGTCGCCTCAAGACCAAAAATTTAAAAGTAGKCTACAAAAAAGAACACTAAAATCATTCCAATCCCAATTCAAATGCAACGACTGTTTAGCGTAATTGCTGGCTTGCTTTAGGACCATGCGGAGCATCGCTCAGAGAGAAGCTGCCATGCTGTGCGCCTTTCTCTCACTTTAAGAAAGCAGAGAGCAGAGACAGTGCCAAACAGTTTGCTTTGCCGGTCAGCCATTTAGCCAGTGCGCCGATTTGCTTTTAATTTGATGTAGGCATTTGAACTCGGCCCTGTAAGCCTCAAAGCCAACTTTTTTATGCACCGGTTATTTTCACATTAAATGTCGACATTTGAAGTCGGCCTCGTTGTGACTGCATAGCGTGTATTATGTATCTATTTCATGTTGCACAGTATGGACCGCTCCACAAGTCAATTTATGATGAGGTTGAGTAGTGGTTGACGTTGTACATGTCGTTCCACAGACCTCTAAACCTAATATTGCGTTTTTGTTTTGTTTTTGGTGTTCTCCAAATAGCATTTTAGAGTTAGAAAATTGTCTACAAATGCAGTAAATTAACCCCCCCCCCCCTCCCTCAGGTTTAGCTGAACTGTCCCTCTGTGGTAATTATTGATCAGGTCTTTAGACATGGCTGCATGTTAGTCCTAATGACCGTGTCTAAACGAGAATCAGGAGTGCGACTGTGACAAGAACAAATGCCAGCTAGAGAAAATGTGTTTCTTGATTGAATTTCAACAGTCTGATTACATTTGCGGTCTTAGAGCAGTAAAAAGCGATGTTGCCTTATGTTTGCTCAGCAAGCAATATGCTTGCTCAAACATCCTTTACAAAATATATTGTAATAGACAGATTAAAATGATAGTTACTTTAGGGTAGAATAGCAGTGTTAAAAACCTTATATTTCAATTCTGAGCTAATCGATTATAGGCTACCGCTACATAACCAACAATTTCACTGTCTACTGGCTATTCTTTTCAATATAGCCTTACCTATTTGTTTATATTTTGGTGGAATTTTGGAAGAGGGTTCGACTTAAAGCGGCAATCAGGAGTTTAAATAATAACAAAGTGTCCTCCCTGCTACTGTTTCGTAAAAAGCTGAGGAATGGGGACGGAGAAATWTAACCACTCTCAAATTCATAGATAGCTATGGATGCAAGGACTGACCATCCATGATATCACAATTATAATTTTAAACATGTTTTTAGGCTGTACAGTGTTTGTTTACAAACATTGGAGTGATACAAGCTYATACTTTGGGTTCTGATGGGGTACTACAGTTGAACTAAGCTCATGAGGAATTTATAAGTTATATTCTTCAAGAATCAATGGGCACATATTATCATGCATTTAAATAAGTCCAAGAATGGATGTAGCAACTGCTGATTGCCCCTTTTAACCATCATAGCAAGGGAAATAATTGACTAATGCTTATCGGAAGCGACTTCACCATTCATTTATTTTTATTTTTACTATTGACAGTTACAGCTGATTTCGGGATTGCATGTCGATTCGTTCTCCTTAAATATTTGTGAACTGGTGTATTCGTTTCCGTCTGAATTGTTTAATCAAACTTTTTGCCGCCAGCTCCTGATATCAGGGCATAAAAACTCCAATCTGTCTCCTGAATTAGCCTAGTGCGCACAGCTATATCCTGTCTCAAGCTTGTTTTATTACCAAGTTTTCCCTGGCTAAACTAGCTGGCTAGCTAAGCTATGCTAGTTTTCATCCTCATTCCCAAACTTCATAAATACTACACCCTCAAATTCAAAACTCCTTTGCTAGTTATGCAATCATGTAACTAAGAAATTACCCGGAAAGAAACTTGAAAATTATTTAGTGTTTTTTGAATAGTCATGACTGGTTCAAGGTATCTTCGGCATCATTGCCAACTGTGACAACAGGCAGCCTCTCCCCACTTGGCTCGATGGGATATGTAGTGGTTTTGCCAACACAGTCAGATATATCCACAGTCTTGTATCCTTAACCTAAAAAAAAAACKACTCTACATAGCGTCAATGGCTACTATGAATGGCCTAATTACTTCCGGATATGGAGCTTCTCCTCCTCACCACTTTATACTCGATAAATAACATCCATTCCGAGGCTCCGAGCCGGGTTTTGATATGGCCGCCACAGACWGGAGTCGGTCGTATTTGGATTGGTTGAAGTAGCATGGTACAGAGACGGAGCCTTGTCCGATTCAATTCCATCAGTAGAGCGCTAGGCGCGGTACTGAGGTTGTATACTGTCGCTAGACGGAGTGCGGAGTGTGGTAGCGGCAGTTACGGAGGACTTTTGTGAATTTTCTGATTCGGAACATGAACTTCATATCAACCAGACATCGGCCCAGGTAGTCAGCTAGACACGTTAAGCATTAAAAGTGAACAGAGCAAACGGTAATTTCAAAGGTTTTCACGCATACCTTCATATGACTGAGGGCGGTGCTCGCTTCTCATAAGACAATTTAATATCTGTCATATTTCAAAACTGTTTCACCGAAGTCCTGGAATTTGTTCATTCTCTATCCATCCCCCCTTGTTCTACCTTCTCCTTCTATTCGTCAAGTGTGAGACTCCTAAAGATTTCAATTGCAGCTGCTGCAAGGCAGTAGGTCATTGAAACAGCATTTGATAGCCACTGGACTTGCCTCATCGCGGAGTTTTTGACTCCTCATCATGGGGTATAGTGTACAAACTGCAAGAAGTGGAAGAAGAGGAGTCACAGGATACTTACTGCAGATGATCACCATATCTTTCGTTTTGCTAATTGCCCTCGTGGATATCGGAGCTGCTCAAGGTAAGCTATCGAATTCATACCTGCATGCAGAAAAAAGCACCAGCGCTCGAGTGTTTTGCGGATGACCAAAGTCGAAGATTTGTGCTGGATTTTTGCAACAACAGAAAATCATAGTTCGCTGACATCATAAATTAATAGCCTAGACTTGTCCATTTCTGGCCAACAAAATAGAAGAATCCCAGAGTCGCATACCTTATAGAGTGAAAAATATAGTCACAGCTGTACTATTGTGCGCTCTGGGATATTTACACAGTCAATTAATGTTTCTTCCATATCGACTACTGGAATGTGATGGATATCGACGTTTTTCAAATGTGTTTATTACCTAAGTGTAAGGCTATGCGTTAAAAGGACACAACTTCAATAAAGCCTTTGCTTGGTGTAAACAGACCTGACCATAGCCATTTTTGCTCAATTTTAAGATACTTTTAATCGTTTTTTTGATGTTATATAAACGAAAGATTAGCAAGCTACACCTGAGTCATCGTAGTCACAATATGTTTCTTTAGACTATCTCTCTCTCTCTCTCTCTCACGCTGCACACACACACACACACACACAAACACGCAGTTGACTTCAACTGTGCGTGCGGATCAAAGTGCGCAGGATGTCTTATATCGAGACATACAAAAATAAGCTTCTCCGGCATTTTACATAGTGGCCTAGGCCTTATACAGCAATTGAAAATATTTCGTTTAAGTTACGTTTACTCTAACCCAATTAGCAAAATTAAATTCAATAACTGCCCGTGGAGGCTTGCTTATATTTCACATACACTTAAGGGACAGTTCGAAATTTACTGGTCCAACTTAAGGTGTCAAAAGAAATGCACCTGTCTCCCCAACATTTAAAATAAACTGCACACCCTCCCCCCTCATAGAGTTAACTCAAAATCATGTTTAATACCACAAATAACTGTAGCGACCCTGTGTTAATAAACGTGGATATAGACTTTCCCACCTCAGCACGATTTGTAGTGCAGGCGATGCTACTCACGGCTACAGGCCAGAAGGTTGAGGGTTCTCACCGACCACCACAGACAAGCTCACCCTCCCTGCCTGTTTCATTACACTACAATCAGAGTCGGCTGCAGACAATGATCAGCTAGAGGGAAATCAGATTTCAAACAAAATTATGCCATATTTATAATTATATAAAATATATACACCACATTTTCCACCAATAAGTTTCTGTGCCAATGCACCACACAACCAACAAACAAACCTTACCGACTTAGAGCACTTCAATATCATGGTTTGTGTTTTCAACACAACAATAAATAGACTATGTCAATCTTGACAAACAGAAAATACATCCCTTCCTACCTTGTAGGCTTACCCAGTATCCAAATGTCATTCAACTTTTTGGTGTTTGGTGTTTCATCAAATGGCACAGTTTGGATTGATTGGTTTTATTTGTCAGTTAAAAAAATCCATATATTTACACACAGTACAAATATTTTTACAAGTGACTGGGATTGCACTCTGAAGTCGGGAACTTATTTCCATTGTGGTCCCTATTTTTATGTACATAAATACAGTGCCTTCAGAAAGTATTCAAACCCCTCAACTTTTTAGACATTTTGTTGTTACTGTTTGAATAAAAAATGTATTACATTTAGATTTTTTTGTCAGTGGCCGACACACAATACCCCATAATGTCAGTGGAATAATGTTTTTACAAATTTTTACAAATTTACTAAAAAATGAAACGCTGAAATGTCTTGAGTCAGTAAGTATTCAACCCCTTTGTTATGGCAAGCATAAATAAGGTCAGAAGGAAAAATGTCCTAAAAAATCACATAATAAGTTGCATGGACTCATTCTGTGTGCAATAATAGTGTTTAACATTATTTTTGAATGACTTCCTCATCTCTGCACCCCACACATACAATTATCTGTAAGGTCCCTCAGTCGGGCAGTTAATTTCAACCACAAAGACCTGGGAGGTTTTCCAATGCATCACAAAGAAGGTCACCTATTGGTAGATGGGTAAACGTATAAAAGGCAGACATTGAATATCCCTTTGAGCATGGTGTTGTTATTAATTGCCATTTGGATGGTGTATCAATACACCCAGTCACAACAAAGATACAGGCGTCCTTCCTAACTCAGTTCCCGGAGAGGACAGAAACCGCTCAGGGATTTCACCATGAGGCCAATGGTGACTTTAAAACAGTTACATAGTTTAATGGCTGTGATAGGAGAAAACTGAGGATTGATCAACAACATTGTAGTTACTCCACAATACTAACCTAATTGACAGTTTGAAAAGAAGGAAAGAATAAAAAATATTCCATAACATGCATCCTGTTTGCAACAAGTCCTGAATACAAAGTGTTATGTTTGAGGCACATCCAATAATACAACACATTGCTGGATACCACTGTCCATATTTTCTAGCATAGTGCATCATGTTATGGGTACATTTGTAATCGTTAAGATCTGGGGAGTTTTTCAGGATAAAAAAGAAACGGAATGGCGCTAAGCACAGGCAAAATCCTATAGGAAAACTTTGTTCAGTCTGTTTTCCACCAGACACTGGGAGATGAATTCACCTTTCAGCAGGACAATAACCTAAAACACAAGGACAAATCTACACTGGAGTTGCTTACCAAGAAGAGAGTGAATGTGCCTGAGTAGTGAGTTACAGTTTTGACTTGAATACTTATGTCAATTAGATCTTTTCAAAAAATAAATAAATAACATGTTTTCACTTTGTTATTATGGGGTATTGTGTTTAGATGAGAAAACGAAAAATCTATTTAATCAATTTTGAATTCAGGCTGTAACACAAAAAGTTGAATAAGTCAAGGGGTATGAAGGCACATAGTACCACATACTGTACATATACTATGCAGTACCATAGTGAGAGTCCGGCTTACCCAGTACTGACGTTTTGATAACCGTGCAAATCGCTCTAGGTCAAGGTGACTCTTATCAATATATTCGCCTGTATTTACCCCCCCAAAAATGAAATGCTAATTAGCTGCTAAAGAACAACAAATGCCATGATGATCTGGGTGAGACAGTCAAATCGAGGCAAAGGTAAGAATCTCTGGATTAACTATCAGACATTAGCTAAATGTAGTAATTAATAAATTGGCAACATTTCTTGAAATGGACAATTCTGTGAACTGTGTTGTGCACGTTTTAAATTGACACAATACCTGTTAGCAAAGGTGTCAGCTAGCAATGAGGTGCAGGAGCTTGCAGGGGTTTGGAGTTTTGCATTTCTACTTTGATGCTAATTAGCATTTTTGAGTCTGAGACTAAATAGAGCCGAATATATTGATAAAAGTCACCATGTCCGAGAGAGATTAACATGGTTATGAAAACGTCACGCCAGGGTAAGCCAACACGAAGCACAGTGCTTATTTTAAGTGTTTCTAAAATCCCATGTGGGGAAAAATGAACGGTGGAAAAACGATTGTAACCATTTCCCTGTTTTACTGCTAGGTTTTATGGGTATTATGACACCTCCAATGTGGGGCTCTATTACATAGATAGACACGTTACAGAGATGCAGACAAAAAACTGCTCGACCTCCAGATGAGTATGAGGGGGGAGTTTAAGTACAATTCTTGTTTTGCTTGGTCTTTAGACGTTTGGGGCTGCTGGTGAACCATGATGTGCAGGCATTATCAGTGAAACTGGACTAGCCCACCTGCCAGAGTCTTTAGGGTGTATATAGCTAGGTTTCCATCCAATTGATTTTCATGTGAATGTTAAAAAAAAATCCCATCAGAGTTGTTTCCATCAAATTGACTTGTTGTGGATAAAAGTCTGGGCATAAATACATAGTGCACATAAAAACAATTATTTTGGTATTAAATTCCCATACCGAATAAAAAAATACAAGTTAAATGAGTTTCCATGGCATTTTCAACTCTAGGCCTGCTGATGGTTTTGTCACAAAAAATGTTGCGTAGGTATAGGGAATGTACCCACTCTGGTGTTGACACCTGCTCTCTAGCCAACAGCTGGCAGATACAGTGCGGGTATAGCCTACTGCATGATGAGTGCAATATTCTTTTATTTGTCAAACGGCAGAATACATCACCAGAACAAGACCCTCAATATTTATTGGAAAGGAGCATCACGATGACCGTGCACTTTTACCACCCCGTGAAGTCCCTCATAACTTATTTCCTCTGTAGCCTAATAAACTGCATGCTTTCCCATGATGACATAAAAAAAAAGATCCGACATGTACTTTGCTCGCTTAAAAAGGTTGGATGGAAACCTGGTTAACGTCAAGTCATTTTGCGGACGCTGGAATTCTATTTTATATATCTGAATAACTGGGCCTGTTGGGAGCATATGAAGCTACATTGCTATTGGACGACTAGCGAGAATGATGATCTGCAACAAACAGCGCATCTCAGTAGCAGAAGTAAAAATACAGCCAGACTGCCCTTTCTAGRCCTTCTAAACTGTCGAGTGTAGACCCRCAACTGATCCAAATGGAATGAAACATTCAAATCACAGGGCTTTTGCGCCGTTATTCAAATGACATTTTCACTGCAGCCTAGAGTAGAATTTTGTACTCACTTGAAAACAATAATGCAACTATTCGTTGCAATGTGGCGTTGTAGGCTAGTCTATGCGGGATCATTATGTTGTCCCTAAACAAGATCAATAGAGGAGCTGTTTGAGCTGTGTGTCTCACATCTTCACTGTTCTTTCATGCTCAATGATGCACCTGGCCACACTGATTTGATGTGTGGAATGATTGCTAGTCAGCCTATTGCAGATCTGGACAAACAATCCACCGAGCACTATTGTCACTATGACTGGTGGATAGAGGGCAGGATAGACAGACTGGACTATATTGACCTGGGGTATAGTAAAAGCTAGCGCAGAAATGCGTAGTGCAAAAGGGAAGTACCAAAACACCTTGATATAAGGGAGGTACATACAAGCAGATGAGGACATTTAGCTAGGATGGAAGACATTATATAGTAAAACCTGCAAACGAGCAAACGTAAACCAGGAACAGAACGCATTACCCTCCCCTGTGCCCAATAAAAAACCACACAACCCTCCCCAAAACAAAACTAAACGTTTGACAACCGTCCCCCCGGTAAATTTCATTCTGTCCTTTTTATCAGCTTTATGCAACAATGAGTTAGATCAATCTCAACATTGGATTTTAATGCACTCATAGACTTTCATAATGAAGTATAGTTGTCGCCTGTTGTTGTGGATTTTCATCGCCCTTCACTTTCCTCTTCCTTCCATTATTCTCTCTTTCTTCCATCTCTCACACTTGTTGAAAGGATGGTAAAGTTCAGGGTCATAGGCCACTGCCTCATCCATCAGGAGAGTTGCTCTTCTCACATCTGTTGTCCTTGGTTATTCACCTGCAGCTGTCTGAACAGTGGTAGGCCCACAACGCTGAGGCTAGAGTCATTGGTCAACAATAGTATTGGAAGGCTTTATTGGCTACATACAGTATAACGTTTCAACGGTTGAATGTTTTTAATTCCAGTAGGTTCTGATTTTTGTTTTGTTTAGGCTTGTATCCTTCTTCATTATTATCCTGCATGCTGCCATTTTATTACAGTATATTAAAGGATGTTTTTTATTTTAGTTAAGGTGTTGTCAAATAGAAAATAGCAGTCAAATCTCAAACAGCATGCGGACAGCGTCGAACACCCAAACCSATTTACCAAATCCATTCCCAACTGAGCTGGATTGTCTGTCAAACAAAAAAAGGCAAAAACCCATCCCCTAGGGTGTGTTGAATGTGCATTCCTGTGTGTGTGTGTTTTTCTCAGGAGGCAGGTGGGTGGCCTCTTTCTTACCATAGATGCATTGTGAATATCCCAAACACATTCACACACACATAATGTAACAATGGAAGTAATGGTGTGAGGATTTTTCAATGTTCTATGTCAGAACTAAGGGCTTTATTAACACAGACCCAGCTGGAGGAGGAAATAATGTTTTCCCAACAATTTAACGAGTAATTTGGAAGTCACGCTTTCGCCCTTCATGCTCTGGATCAGTCCATGAGTCCCCTGCAATCTCAAATTGCAGCCCTAAAACCATAATTTCAGATGATCCATACAGGGAAAAGGGTCTGTCAGCAACCCAATTCAGTCTGTCCTGGCCCCAACCCCTGCCCCAGCTCCCAGCCATAGATCCTGCCCCAGCTCTCAGTCCCGGGCCTCAGCCTCAGCCACAGCATCACAGTGACTCCTACATAGTTAATGAGGAATGAGCAAAGGAGAAAAACGGAGGAGGAAAAACAGCTCTGGTTTCTAAAGGGCAGGGCTGGGATGACATAATGGCCATTCCAGAACCCCGGAGAGGGTCGTGTCGTTGACTGGAGTGGGAACACGAACCAGGTCGTTCCCTGTCCATTAAGAAGTCGATAAGCCTGGAGAACATTGTTTGGGGGTAATTAATGGCCCTGCCTTCTTTGTGCACTGATGAGCTGCCTGTGCAAATTTCCACTGGAGAGTCTCTTCAGCTCAAAAGGACTCACCCGGTTGGTGATTAGTGTCTCACTTACCCGGCAACAGACTTTTCTATTTTTAATGTAATTTAAATTTAAAAAATTACCCMCATTTTTCTCCACAATTTCGATCTTGTCTCATCGCTGCAACTCCCCAACGGGCTCGGGAGGCAGAGGTCGAGTCGTGCGTCCCCCGAAACATGACCCGCCAAACCGTGCTTCTTAACACTTAACCGCTTAACCAGGAAGCCAGCCTCACCAATGTGTCGGATGAAACACTGTTCAACTGACGACCGAGGTCAGCCTGCAGGCGCCCGGCCCGCCACAAGGAGTCGCTAGATTGCGATGAGCAAACTAAAGCCACCCCGGCCAAACCCTCACCTAACCCGGACGACCCTGGGCCAATTGTGCGCCGCCCTATGGTACTCCTGATCAAAGCCGGTTGTGACACAGATAGTATGAGACGCACTCTCGGCATGGTAGCTCCTCATGGTGAATTTAAACTGGCTCTGCTTCTTATTAGTCTATGTTTGAACTTGTACTCTTGACAAGGTAATCCACCTAGCTTGTTTCCAGCAGAGAGAGAGAGAGAGAGTAGGATAGCTGGCTAGCTATCAGGGAACGGGGGTTAAAGAAGATAGCTTTTTAACCTACCGAACTCTTTACAAAGCAGGAATTGAGATATGGGGTTAGCCAGCCAGCAGCCAAATGCTTTCCAATTCAGGGACAGTAGCTTGATTGTCAATCTTGAAGAAGGGGCAGGCGTCCACACCATCATCCATTCGCACAGCAGCAGGTGTGTGTGTGTTGTGTGCCTTTGTGTGGTGTGTGCTGTGTGCCTGTGTGTGTGCCGTGTGTGTGCGTGTGTGTGTGTGTGTGTGTGTGTGTGTGTGTGTGTGTTGTGGTGTGTGTGTGTGTGTGTGGTGTGTGTGTGTGTTGTGTGTGTGTGTGTGTGTGTGTGTGTGTGTGTGTGTGTGTGTGTGTGTGCGTGTGTGTGCGTGTGCGTGCGTGTGCGTGTGTGTGTGTGGTGTGCGTGTGTGCGTATTTAGGAGCAGATCTGGGCTCTGTGACTGTCTGAATATGCAGATGAGCTAAGGATGAGAGAGAAGAGGCAGTGAAGAGAAGGTTTATCTTTGATCGTTCTCGCCAAACAGTGCATATCTAAATCAATGTCTAAGCCTACTTCAAATACATCCCAGCAAGTACATCCACCCTGCTGTCACTCCGCGTATGGAATTACACAATATATTGAACTAAAGTCAAATGTGTTAAAAGATTTTAAGTACATTTTTACTTAAATGACAGGCCTATTTGATACATGAGATAAGCTGTTTCATAATGAAGAGCAGTGTGATGCCAACTAAGCCTCTCTGTCATCTTCAGACGCTGCAGCTTCAGACACAGAGGCAAACCCAATCTAACCAAACCCAACCTAGGGAGTCTGTGGACACAGCCTTTAGCCACTTTTTCCACAACTTTCCTCCCAATACTTATACTCACCCCCCCAGTGCTCCTCTCTCTCCCTCTATTCCCCTCTCCTCTTTCTCCCTCTCCCCCCCCCTCTTCTCTCTCTTCTCTTCCCCTCTCTCTATATTGTGTCCTCTGAGCTTTGTTTTCGGAGAGAAAAGCAAATGGTCTCTTTAAAAAAAAATGTTCAAACTACCAGATCCGTTTTACGAGTTTGTTATTTTTTTAAGTGAAGGGAAACTTAGGATGGAGATGTAACCACATACGCAGAGGCACACACACACAACGTGCTTACACACACACACACACACACACACACACACACTCGTATTTCGAGATTGATCACAGTGTTTAAAAAAACGGGGTAAGTGAGAATGTTGTTGCTGTCATTATTACTCTAAACGTTTCCCCAATTGGCTGACAACTATGGTCCCAGCCGAGCTGCTAAGGTTACAGCCACTGCAGTCATTTCACAAATGCCGTCTGTACGCACAATGAGCACATTGTACCTGTGGAGGAATGCTAGCGAATTAGTTAGCGCTAAGACCTTTTGGCAATGCCCAGAAGGTGACAAGATTATGCAGTTAATWCTTTCAGACCCATATTTCATTGAGGGAAAGTGAGACTCAGTAACATATGCAACATAGCTGATGGCAAAGGGCAACAACCAACGCTGTGTATGTCATCAGAAATGGCCTTCTGGAGCCTTTTCCTCAGGCGGATGATGTCAGAAAAACATGGTGCTTGTTGGCTCTATTCCAGACGGAGTGTGAGTGTGGTTTAGGGTGATAATTACTGTGAAAAGAGGCTGCTGAGTTTGTGTCCCCACACCTGACATCACTTTCTATTTTTGTTGAAGGGAAAAGGGTATATATGACTGTTATCGGGCCTGATGTGTGTGCAGCAGTGCTGTTGAATCCGGATATCTCCAGCTGTGCGGATACGGCTAGATACTGTATCATGGGCACAATAACGACTCCCAACATTCTCTGTCATCTGCCTTATTCTCTGAGATACAAAAGAAAGGAGAGGCGGAGGGAGGGAGGGAGGCAGGGAGCAGAGAGATACAGTAGAGAGGAGAGAGGAAAGGCAGACTGGAGAGGAAGATTGGAGAGGGTGAGTGTCAAAGAGGACAGGGAGTCGAGAGGGAGAAAGAGACGACGAGAGGGAGAGATACTAGGAGGAGATGACGGGGTTAGAGAGAAGATGAGAGGAAAGTGTCATTAATCACTCTGCAGTGTGACACTCTAAACTACAGGGGAGCGTCACCGTGCAAGATTCGCTTCTATTAGCAGTGCATTAGCAGGGCCCAGCACAAGTAGCAGCACTTGACAAGCAGGCCTGTGCCAGAACGGCTGACCTCTGTTTTCAACACAACGGATACTCCTCTTCAATACCACCCAGAGAGCAGAAAGCCTCCCATTCACATCACATACACACAGCTGAAGTGTTGTGCATAATGTGTGCCTGTGCTTGTGTGTGTGCCTGTGTGTGTGTGTGTGTGTGTGTGTGTGTGTTGTGTGTGTGTGTGTGTGTGTGTGTGTGTGTGTGTGTGTGTGTGTGGTGTGTGTGTGTGTGTGTGTGTGTGTGTGTGTGTGTGTGTGTGTGTGTGTGTGTGTGTGTGTGTGTGTGTGTGTGTGGTGTGTGTGGTGTGTTGGTGTGTGTGTGTGTGTGTGTGTGTGTGGTGTGTGCCTGTGTGTGTGCGTGTGTGTGGCGTGTGCTGTGTGTGGTGCGTGTGTTGCGTGTGCTGTGTGTGTGCGTGCACCTTTGATTTTACCAGAGCTAGTTTGCACGTGATTGTGGAGTGACACTGCATTAGAGAGCTCAGTGTTTGGAGTGACACAGTGGTTAGAGAGCTCAGTGTTTGGAGTGACACAGTGCGTTAGAGAGCTCAGTGTTTGGAGTGACACAGTGCGTTAGAGAGCTAGTAGCATGGTTGAGAGCTAGTGTTTGGAGTGACACAGTGCGTTAGAGAGCTCAGGTTGGAGTGACACAGTGGTTAGAGAGCTCAGTGTTTGGAGTGACACAGTGCGTTAGAGAGCTCAGTGTTTGAGTGACAAGTGCATGAGAGCTCAGTGTTTGGAGTGACACAGTGCTTAGAAGCTCATTTGAGTACACAGTGCTTAGAGAGCTCAGTGTTTGAGTGACACAGTGCGTTAGAGAGCTCAGTGTTTGATGACACATGTTAGAGAGCTCAGTTGGCATAACGTGCTTAGAGAGCTCAGTGTTTGGAGTGAAAGTCATTAGAGAGCTCAGGGTTTGTAGTGACACAGTGCGTTAGAGAGCTCAGTGTTTGGAGTGACACAGTGCATTAGAGAGCTCAGTGTTTGGAGTAACACAGTGCATTAGAGAGCTCAGTGTTTGGAGTAGAGGTCGACCGATTAATCGTAATGGCCGATTAATTAGGGCGATTTCATATATATATATATATATATCATATATTTTTTACACCTTTATTTAACTAGGCAAGTCAGTTAAGAAACATTCTTATTTGAATGACGGCCTAGGAACGGTGGGTATAACTGCCTTGTTCAGGGGCAGAATGACAGATTTTTACCTTGTCAGCTCAGGGATTCAATCTTTGCAACCTTACGGTTAACTAGTTCCAACGCTACTAACCGACTGACCCATCACGAGGAGAAGCCTCACGCCTGTTTCACGACGCGACATGCAAGTAAGAGCACAAGGTAAGTCATTGACTAGCCTAGCATTAAACTTATCTTTGATAAAGAGAATACCAATCAAAGATTTATTACAATCATAAATTCGACATCACAGTTAAAACGCAGGTACAACACCATGGGCTATGGAATAAGCTTAGTATTTAAACTTAGTAATTCATACTAGAGTACCGATTCTTTGCGTTTGGCTAAGTATTTAACATATACGAATTTGATCAATTGGATTGAGGTGCTCATTTTATTCGCGAAAAAAGTTGATACTGTCGATGGTTGTCATCACTCGACCTAGGCCTACGAGTGCAAACCTAACCATAATATTCACTCACATTTGCGGCCTTTTCCTTAAAAATCAACTTGCACACCAGAATGTCGGGCATATATAGTTTTAATTTACAAAGGGCGGGGCCATTGCATATGGCTCCAGCCTACAAAGAGAAAAGGCATGCGCTTATGTGGGTATGACAGGGAGCGAATATTTAATGCCAGGGGTGAAAGTTCGTGGTTTCATATAATTTCTTTGCGTTCCGTAATGTTGTTCAGCGCCCGAAGATCAGGGTGATCACGTCTTCTGACCGTGAAAGATGCCATGCTGTTATTGCACATTGACACTATCGTGAGTTATAAAATTTTCTGTGGTTCTATTGGTGTCACCTGGCCCTGGAGACAAGGGGCAGGCGTTCCTGAGGGGGCGGTGCGAGGAGAGTTAAGGAATGTGGTTCTTTGGAGCTGTGGCGCGTAGTTGAAATTGAAAGGTTGGTAAAAGAAATTATATATAGTATAGTGAGTGGAGAGATGGAGGGGGCCGTTTGATATATTTATGCGGCGTCCGGTTTTGAGTGTCCTCTACCCAACACGACTAGTAATGCGGGCGTGGTGGTTAGCAGTCGCCAAACACTGAGCTGCGATCTAGACGACTGTGGTCACGTCGACACTGGGAGGAGCGAGAGACGGGCATGGTGTCGGGGGCTACTTAACAGCTGGGAGCTCTCTGTAGCTGTGGGGGGAGCTGCCGGCAGCAGGTGAGCTCTCACAGTAATCGGGAGCTGTGTCACGGTGGGTGGATTTTGGAGTGGGCATTCTATGTATCTTTTTTCTATGTTTTTGTAATTTCTTTGTTTTGGCAGGATATGGTCGTCAACTCAGGGACAGCTGTGCTATCGCTTGTCTCTTGATTGGGAACCATTTACTTAGGTAGTGTTTTTTCCCACATGGTTTTCCGCTGGGTAGTTTATTTCTGTTTAACGTGTTTTGCAGCCATTACCAGGACGCTCTGAGTCTTCGGTCTTTAATTTATTGTCATCTTGTTATTCTTTGTTGTAGTGTATCACCGCCATAGATAAAAATACAAACATCAAGCCTTCACACGCTGCGCTTTGGGTTTCGACTAATCTTCATTCAGACGGAGAACATCCGTTACACATGGGTCATAACTGAACAACCAGGTCTTTCTCTCGGTAGACGCTGCCTCGGCTCATCTGCGAACTAATGCTAATAGCGCACCCCTCGTCTTCTGAGACCTTTGGAGCTCACGTCAATATGTCCTCTGATTGCTCTCGCACTGGGTAATTACGCATCTCGTCTAAGGGATGGCTCAGTCTGTCTATTGTCGCTCATACCTCGGATTTGAGCTCCTCAGTTGATATCCGCGGAACGGGAATGATGGGATGGAACAGCTTATACTGTTCCACCACCCAATAGGCCAATACTAGAAGTGACCCTACTCTTAAGACCATTTCTAACAACATAGTCAGACAGGTAAATCACTGTAAAGTTGACTACAATTGTCATTTGAGACGCACACAATACGTCCACCTTAGGTGATTCCTATAATAACTACCTCCATTCACTAAACAACCTTACTTCTTATAGGGATATGCTCAATTTGAAGACTCCATGATTACCCCATGAAGGCTCTCTAAACGCAGGAACACTCGAGGCTGGTACTAGTCTTTCCATCATAGCTTACTCGAGGTCTCTGCTTTCTGAGCAAGCGAAACTATAAAAACGATCTCCTTTTTTTACAATGGCCCATTATCCAATAAGCACACCTCGTTATGTTTATCCTTTCTTATATTCGTCTCCTCCAACAACTGTTCGTTCTTGTCTTTTTTGCATTCCAATATTAAACCACATGTAATGACATTCTTCATTCTGTATTAACAACTGCTAAATCTTGGATTGTTTAACTGGCTAAACCTACAATTTATCAATCTGATGGGAGACTCTTATATTAAGGTTTTATAAAAATAAGTGATTCAATCACTCACACGTTGAGTTTGTTGTTGTCCTACTAAACACAATTCACACATTAGCATACATTCTCACTTCCTACGTGTATTCAATTCGCAGGACTCTGTTTGGTGGCATCGTGTCCAAACCTCACTCCAATAATTCACGGATAATCGGGATCAGGCGTTTGGATAAGAGTTACCAAGATACAGCTCTCGGTTCTATCGTTATATTTATGCACTGAACCTGAAACCTTAGTTGGAGGTGAATCGCTGGTCAGTGAGCATTTAGAGAGTGCTAGTGGTTTGGAGTGACACAGTGCGTTTAGAGAGCTCAGTGACTCTTGGAAGTAGACAACACGTGCTTAGAGAGCTCAGTGTTTGGAGTGACACAGTGCTTAGAGAGCTCAGTGTTTTGGAGTGACACAGTTGCGTTAGAACAGAGCTCAGTGTTTGGAGTGACACAGTGCTTAGAAGCTCAGTGTTGGAGTGACACAGTGCATTAGAAGAGCTCAGGTTTGGAGTGACACAGTTGCTTAGAGAGGCTCAGTGTTTGGAGTGGACACAGTGCATTAGAGAGCTCAGGGTTTGGAGTGACACAGTGCGTTAGAGAGCTCAGTGTTTGGAGTGACACAGTGCGTTAGAGAGCTCAGTGTTTGGAGTGACACAGTGCATTAGAGAGCTCAGTGAGCGAACTCTCTGTCCAACTGCTATTGCCTGAGTACTGTGTCCCATTTTGCCTTTTGACTACATGCAGTCACTGAAAAAAATGGTTATTAAAAAAGAGCTCCTGTACTTAATCAACCCAGCTACCAGCTTTGAGAAGGGATGATGACTGTTATGATCATGTTGATGGTTACCTAAGCTCTCACCTCTGTTTTGGAGTGAATACCAGATAATGGCTCTCCCAATTTGAGGTGGTTGGTGGCTGCTAACATTCTCAGTAATTTCACATTCAGAGGGTGAATCAGCTAACACCACTGTGATTATACTGAAGGATCCCAGGCAAGGAGAGGAGAGGTGGTGCAAGGGTACACTACAGGCCCCACTCCACATGGAGAGGCACATTATTATCAGAGGGGAGAGAAATGGAGGATCAGAGGGAGAGAGGGAAAGGGAGAGACAGGGAGAAGGAGAGAAAAAGAGAGCGAGGGAGAAGTGATTTCCAGTTAAGTGGCCCTTCTCATGCCATTTTAAGCAGAGAGACTGACAGGGCACATCTTGAGTGAGTACAAGTACACACTCTGTCCTCTGCCCTTTAATTTGGCTTTTGTTCTCCCTGTGGGCCCACTGGGGTGCAACCACAAATACCCTGTTGCTTTTCCATCTTTCCATGCCCTTAACAGGAGAGCAGCCAGGGSACAGGACAGGTCAAATACAGGATTTTATGTGATCTTAAGTGTGCTCTCAATGTTGTTTGTTGCTACAGAATTTGATGTTTTTTGTGTTATGTGACTAGCCATCTAAATCTGTATGTGCTTAATCCAAGCCTTTTGTAATTCATTGTCATGCCATAAGCTACATGTTTGGCATTGCAACGAGCACAACTGAGCACAGATCTGCTACATGGCTGAGTTAACATGACACGGATGTATGGTTTGTAACTGTTTTGTTATTAAGGGGATATTTTTTTTATCTACATCCCCMGAGTCGGATGAACTCGTGGATACMATTTTTACATCTATGTGTGCATTTYTGACATAAGTTTCTAGCTAGCGCTAGCGCAATTGCTAACTAGTGTTGGCGCAATGACTTAGCATTGGCTCGCGAAACTACCTCTAACTTCCTTCATACTGGACACAGAGAYATAAAAATGSTWTCCACAAGTTCATCTGACTCTGGGGAAGTAGATACACGACCTCGTTGCCAACATCCCCAAGTACGCTTTTAACATTTGCAGATGGTTGTTTATGAGTTGACTGACAGGGAATTTGGAATATACAATAGATTCAACCCAAACACTCATACTCCAACACACACTATGGAAAGTACTGTACCTGTATGTTTATAACAGTTCTTGAGCCACGGTATAACTCACCTGGAAATACCCCTTTCTGCCTACTATAACTGAYATCAACAATAGGACATGCAATCAAACTGATATCCTCTCCTTTTGCTATGCATGTTAGTCTACCTTTTTTTTAAGAGGATTAGGACACAAAATAGGCGGAGTAAGAGTGGAGGGATTTGGGACTGAATTGGAATGCTGCTGGCACACGGATGTTACACACTGGCAGACACTGTAAAAAGCCCCAAAGTGCTGATGAGCACAAAACAGTCATATGGCTGTTATTTCCCCACTGTTCCTTTAATGGTGTTCCTTTCAGACTCCTGGCGCTGCCTCGCCCCAGCAGGTACACTACAGTAGGCTATAGTACTGTACAGAGCTAGAGGAGGCAGGGGAATAAAAACTGACACTATGTGCCGTGTCATACTTACGATGCACCTCAGACCCCGAGCTCCACAGGATACAGAATCTAAGCCTGCAGTGAGCATACTTTTTGAGAAAACGACAGCGCTTTTGAGAAAACTACAGCGCCGTCTTTCTGTGGAAAGTCGTTAGAAAGTCATCCTAAAGTCATGCAGTTCAGATGACAAAGACCTGGGTATAGCTCCCAGTAGCAGCAGCAGGAAGTGGCTGGTCTGAGCTTATGGGTGTGTTGACTAATCCAACACCACCACCAACACCACCACACAGTATGGAGCAGAGCAGGCATCCTCTGGATCCTAGTGTACTGTACACAACCGCTATTGAAATCATGCCTCTTCAGAGAGCTCCTATCTGTGCCTATGTGCCGTCTATGATTGACAAAGCTAAACCTTTAATCCGGTCACCTGATGTCTTCTGTGCAGACAGCTAAAGCTTGCTGTTTTCACTGTGGAACACTAGGAGAAGAACATAACTCAATCAAATGTTAGAACCCCTCAAAGAATAGAAACAGCATTAATCCATGATATAAGCCATGTGTCTTACTGCCTGATATTYTGTTAAGCTTAAAAACTACGTCAGATACGGAAGATGTAGTAAACTTGGACATATAATWATATTTGTACGGTAATAAAATCGTCACGCCCCACCAGCACGCTATTTCCTGAGTTGTCTGGGCCTTATCCTTTTCAATTGTAGGGACATTCACCAGGCATGGGTCTTGGTAGTGTCGTGGTGTATGTACGCTGAACAAAAATGGCGGTTTGCTGATGTCAACGTTGTGAACAGAGTGCCCCATGGTGGCGGTGGGGTTATGGTATGGGCAGGCATAAGCTACAGACAATGAACACAGTTGCATTTTATCGATGGCAATTTGAATGCACAGAGATACCATTACAAGATCCTGAGGCCCATTGTCGTGCCATTCATCCGCTGCCACCTCATGTTTCAGCATGATAATGCAGGCCCAATGTCACAAGGATCTGTACAAAATTCCTGTGAGATGAAAATGGCCCAGTTCTTCCATGGCCTGCACATTCACCAGACATGTCACCCATTGAGCATGTTTGGGATGCTCTGGATTGACGTGTACAACAGCATGTTCCTGTTCCCGCCAATATCCAGGAACTTTGCACAGCCATTGAAGAGAAGTGGGACAACATTCCACAGGCCACAATCAACAGCCTGATCAACTCTATTCGAAGGAAATGTGTCGCACTGCATGAGGCAAATGGTGGTCACACAAGATACTGACTGGTTTTCTGATCCACGTCCCTACTTTTTATTTTAAGGTATCTGTGACCAACACATGCATATCTGTAATTTGGTCTCCAGAGTGGCGCAGCGGTCTAAGGCACTGCATCTCAGTGTTAAAGGTGTCACTACAGACACCCTGGTTTGAATCCAGGCTGTATCCCAACCGTCTGTGATTGGGAGTCCCATAGGGCGGCGCACAATTGGCCCAGTGTCGTCCAGGTTTGGCCGGTGTAGGCCGTCATTGTAAATAAGAAATCGTTTATARCTGACTTGCCTAGTTAAATRAAGGATTTAAAAAATCCCAGTCATGTGAACTCCATAGATTAGGACCTAATRAATTTATTTAAATTGACTGATTTCCTTATATGAACTGTAACTCAACAAAATCTTTGAAATTGTTGCATGTTGCGTTTTTTGGKGGGTTCAGTGTATATCAGAATTGAGGCGGCAAGGGGACGGGGGGAGGGAGACATGGGGGTAGGAAGATATGGGACTAGTGCYCTTTTAGTGGAAACATGAGATCAGGAGACCCACGCTCTGCGTTTCCTGTCTAACGTTTATCAGYATCTCCCTCTCTGTTATTCCTGGGCTCTTAAAACGCCTGATGAAAGGCCAGCACAGATAAATGTTTGTGCCTCCTTGTTTTTATGGGGCTTAAATGAGGGACATCCTCCATTCCTACCCCAGCTCTGTGATCTCACAAGCAGAGTTATGGTTTCTGGTTTACATTAGAGCTCAATGGAGGCAGACTGGGGATGCTAGAAGGACAATGTTACTTCTACTTCCCCCTACACTAATGAATGGTCTTACAGTAACTCCAATATAGCGCTGTATGTTGAACGAGTCAGAGGGTGCAGTAATGGGGATTGAGGGTAGAGCTATGTAATTGTCCAATCTTACCAGGAAGGAGTAAGTGGATTTTCTGGTAGTGTGTGTGTTGTAGGGTGTGTCTGCGTTATCTAAAGAAATAACAGCTCTGTGTCTCACCCCTAAATCCCTAAGGCTGGTTCGGGACAACATTAACCACTGCAGAAACAGAGATTACTGCTAGACCTGTCCTGCTAAACATTTACCCATTTTCCCTGGGGCCTGAAAAGTCTGTTACTATCGGAACAACACACACACACTCTTTACCCTGACCTGTCTAAATAAAGTCTGGGCTTCTGTATGCTCTGCACACAG
Source organism: Salvelinus sp. IW2-2015 (assembly GCF_002910315.2). NCBI lineage: Eukaryota > Metazoa > Chordata > Actinopteri > Salmoniformes > Salmonidae > Salvelinus > Salvelinus sp. IW2-2015. The sequence continues at coordinate 11,076,671 of NC_036842.1, forward strand.
CCGTGTGTGTTGTGTGTGTGTGTGTGTGTGTGTGCTGTGTGGCTGTGGTGTGTGTGTGTGTGTGTGGTGTGTGTGTGTGTGTGTGTGGTGTGTGTGGTGTGGTGTGTGTGTGTGTGTTGTGTGTGTGTTGGTGTGTGTGTGGTGTGTGTGGTTGTGTGGTGTGTGTGTGTGTGTCCGATAGTAACAGGAGTCTGACCCTGGGAGGGAAAGTCTTCTCTAGATAATTCTGTGAGATACGAGGCCGAGGCTCATCCCAGGAAATCAATATGTCTTATAATTCCTCATTTTCTTCCATCAGTTATCTAGCAGAGCTGCCAACAGACTTTTAAACAGAGCAGGCATTATGACCAAGACCCCATTCAATGTGTGATGGTTGTTGTTTCTTATCTGTTCAGTGAGGTTGCTAAATTAAAGTTCCTTGCATTGGTATTGAGTGTTGCTGGGTGAGTGTGTGATCTGATGATTCTCCTCTCTCGTCTTATTGACTGAGAAAAAAGAGGAATGGTGAAACGATGTGTGTCGTCAAAAGCATAGGTGCCTAGAAGTCAAATGCTGTTGTAGTCATTTATAATTATATCGGATTATGAAAGGGTTGTTATTTCAGTTTTGATTTAATAATGTGCGCTCTAAATACGTTTTAGTGGAGACTCTGGGAAATCACCCTCAAATAAGCGACTCTGCTTATTCTCTATATTGCATATTGTTTTATTTCTTTATGTGTTTAATGCATCTGTGTGTGTGTGTGTGTGTGTGGTGTTGTGTTGTTTTATTCCTTTATGTGTTTAAATGCTCTGTGTGTGTGTGTGTGTGTTGGTGTGTGTGTGGTTGTGTGTGTGTGTGTGTGTGTGTGGTGTGGGTGTGTGTGTGTGTGTGGTTGTGTGTGTGTGTGTGTGTGGTGTGTGTGTGTGTGTGTGTGTGTGTGTGATGGACACCCTCGCCCAAACTCTGACCTGCTTTTTCCAGTTTGGGGCTTGTTACTGTAATTCCACTATTACTTCTCAGCTCAAAATGGCTCTTGGGTGTCAGCACTTTCTGTGTTTGTACAGCATGTGTTTGTGTGCTGGTGTGTGTGCCATATCTCTGTGATCAGTCCCCAGTGGCAGGAGCAGCTAGCTGGCAGGCACCGTTAAACTGGGCCAAGCTCAATGGGGCTCATTTAAATGGGGCCCAGTCAGAAACCCCATTGCGAAAGGTTGCTTTACGACTTCACTTATTCTGGTTGTGAACCGCATTTTCATAAAGTTACAGTATGTCTGCTCGCTAGATAAAGGCTGTTTGTACTGTGTGTCTCCTCAGACACACAGTCAGGAACCAAAGTGTAGACTACTGTTAAATCTGAAACTGTCTGCCAAATTAAGGGCTTCATAGACAGAGAGTTTCTTTACTCCATAGCCCCAGAGAGACGCTTCTTGTACCACTTATTCCAGTGGAATGAATAGCAGTATGGGGATGACGTGAAAGTGACAGAAAGCTGCACATAAAGGGCTAGGTGGAAGTTAAACATCATTACTCACAGACCTGGAAATTAGGTCAGGGTCGTGTGTGTGTGTGGGCTGTAATGGTCCCACAGAACCAGAACTGGGACAACACTTTGCTCTGAGTCTGATGGTGCAAYATTCTATGACTTTTTCAAATGGTAGGTCATCAGGGAGTCGGTACACAGAGGCACCCTATAGCAATCATCTCTAAGCAGCACATATTTTGATTCATACTCTGAGGAAAGTATGTAAATAGTTAAGGTAGGTAGAGGGTAGAATGGGATAAACAGTCCAGAAGTAGCTGACCAAACAGAGAGCAGGAAGAGGATGAATAATGAATGTTGTTGTGATGATCAGGCCGGAACAGAAACGAACAACAAAATGGCTATTTTTAAGGTCAAAGGCTAAGAGGACTGTAAAGAGAGTCTAGACTGACTGAGGAAGACATCCCTGATGGCTTTCTGTTCTGTGGTTTYATGCAATGCTAAAAGGCAGTGTACGGGAACGTACACAAATAAAACGTTGTGGGAATGTTTCCAAGCAATGTTTATTTAATTTTACTGGAGATTTGTATCAGTTATTTTTCACAAGCCTCAAGCCATCCATCCCACTTGATTGTTATAGAAAAGAGGTTTGTTATAGAGGRAGGAGGTTTGTGTACGGAATAAACGATTGATATGAAATGAGATGACGGGCTTATTCCTGTAAGCCCGGACCCCTATAAACCATGACCCCATACAGTAACACAGCTGTAAGAGATCCAGCTCGCCAGTGGAAACCGATACACCATAATGGGTAGCTGTAGCTATGCTGTAACATGTGCACCGGAAACCGATAATTCACTGGTGACACACAAAGCTTTGGGGTTCCCAGGTTTTTAGGCTGACACGGGGTAAGCCGAGCTGGCAGGTATGAGCTGGGGGGGTTACTCACCGAACCACCGAGAGGTGGAGGGGGAAGCCACGCAACACGGCAACGGTTGCCKTATGAACGGTTCAAACCTTGCAATGTAAATCACACCTCCTGAGGAGTTTCCTCCGGTAGCCGCTTGCATAAATCCTACCCTGCACATTCCCTTACTCCTCTCATTTGCAAAGGAACACATTACTAAATCATAATGTTTTTGTTTTTACAACAAGGCTGCAAAAACCTACTAGCTTTCCGGCGGTTACATTTTCTGTGTTTTATCGCTGTTATTCCATGCAAGATGTTTTATTGTTCATCTCCAGCGAGCGCTGGCTCCGCCAACAAAAGCACAGAGACARGCCAGAGAGGAAGACTAGAAAGAGGAGGAGAAGGARGAKGAGAGGAAGGAGACAGAGATAGCACAGCCGCTTCTCCTAAGCTGTGTGGCTTTAAGAGGCAGTTTGAACAGGACGAGCGCATCGTGGACCCAGCAGGATCCAGACACATTAACCACATCTATTCTGGGCTGCTTTGTTGGCTGCTTTGTTCATAGAAATAACCTTAAGTCTGGTAAACAAGCACAACAATGTTGAAAGAACTAATCTTTCGTAGGGATTGGGTTGCTTTTACTTCCTCCCTCTCATAGGCGTGTGTTTGTTTCCCTTCGTCGTCTTCTTGGGAATGATTGGGTATGGAAATCCGGACCCTTTTGTATTTCTGTCATATGGAGCAGGGGCGCAACTTTGGTTTTAGAAGTGGGGGGGGACATAAAAATAAATAAAATGATCCAGTCCACCTCTAGGAGGCGTCCGCATGGTCCTAAAGCACACCCATTGCCTCGTTTTGTATCACATTCCAATGATACATCTGGGGGGGCTCGTTTTGTATCACATTCCAATGATACATCTGGGGGGGCTCGTTTTGTATCACATTCCAATGATACATCTGGGGGGCCTCGTTTTGTATCACATTCCAATGATACATCTGGGGGGGCTCGTTTTGTATCACATTCCAATGATACATCTGGGGGGGACAGCAATGCAATTTCAGAATGTGGGGGGGCATGTCCCCCAGTCCCCAGTAAAAGTTGCGCACCTCACACATTTGTCTTTTTGCCAGTTTGTTTACACCGCTGATTTATTCTGAGAGACTAGGGCATGAGAAAACACGATCTCTAATATTTAATATTGTAGCTTCCATTTGGGCTCTGTTCCTGTAGTTTGTTGACAGAATGTAGTGTAGCGTTTCCGAAATGTCCATGTCAAATACAGGGAGCGTCAATGGTCACCCCTGTATAGTCAACGGGATAGTCAGCGGAGTGGACAGTCGAAAACAGTGCTGACACAGACATACACAGTGTGGGTATCTGGTGAACAAGAGGGAGGACAACAGTGATGAAGAGCGTGATGGATGTGCCACACAGAGGGGATGTAACTGTCTAACCTCTATCAGCGGCACCACGTCCCCTCTTCACTTCCTGTCACATCTAAGCAAACTCTTCATTTTTACTTCTCTCTCTTTCTCTTTGTCTTTGGCTCATGCACTCTTTTTGCTTCCTCTTCTCTTTGAGGAGAGAGGGAGGTGACGGAGGGCAAGTGTAGTGTCAGGGGGAGCAGACAGGGTTCTTTAGAAAAATGCTTACAAGATTACATCTGTTCGCCTTGCCCCAGTAACATGGCCAAAATGTGGCGCTTTTGTATAGGGGTGATCTCAGGGGAGCAAGGCAGCCATTTTAATTAAATAACCTGCCAAACAGCAATAATGGTTTCCCCCCACCCTCCCGGCCCCTTTCAAACTAAGTGATAAGATTACGAGCCCGTGGCTGGGCTGCAGCGGCCATATTGTTGTGATGTGTGTTTACATGGTTGGGAGGTGTTTACGCAGGAAACCGTAGCCCCCTCCCTTCTTCTTCTTCTTCTTCACTTAGCTACTGGAGAAGCTAAGAAGCTGTGGGTCCAGAGCTGTTTTTGCGGCAGCAGTAGACTGCCGCTCTATTTTGCTGATCTCTGGGAGAGGGCTGATAATGACTCTAACTAGTGCCACACTCCTTATCTTCCCCTGAGGTGGATAGTCTCAGCATTGGTGAAAAAAGTCTGTAATTGCTCTACAAGGACACACATTTTGGGGAGGTTTTCAAAGCTTCTGCCACGTAATTGCTAGCCATTTTTACTTTGTTTTTTTAAATCAGTTTTTCCACTTCTTTAGTAAGCTGAATAACTTCCCTGAAAGAGGATGGAAAAAATATAGGCCGTATGCAGATTAGAATTTGATCATTTCAAAATGATACAATGGTGTTGTAGATCAATGTGGCATTGTAGGGTGGACTATAGACGATACACACCTCTAGCACATCCATCTGTTGGATTAAAGGTGGCATTTCCTAACGGCTTGTCAGATATTCTCCAGCTCATCTCTCCACAGTACCTACCTGTCTAACTCTGCCACTGAGCATTGTTAGGTCCCATTGCTACCACCTGTTAATAACAACATTACTACAGTCATTTCCCCAATGTAAATAACTGCTGAGCTTTCAAGCCCCGTGCAGCACTCTGTTTGATTGGTGAGGCATCATGCTAGATATTGTGGTTATTGTGTGGCTCCACAACATGTCACTAGTTATCTCCCATGGCAAATGGCCCTGTCTTTACCAATCACGTCGAGGCTTTGTTTAGTTCCCCCACTTCCCCCTTTTTTCCATGGGATGAGCAGCCATTTAGTGTAAGGGTCAGGACTCCAATTGACAAGCTGCGCTAAACAAATCTGTCTGTCGCCCACCACCCCTCTCCTCCCCTCTGCTCCCCCCAGCCTCCCCTGGTCTAATCGAACTAATGCACCCAGTGTGTGCGCTGGAAAGTGAATTAAACAGAGAAAACTCAATACCTGATCCGTCCGACGGAGYTGCCTGCATGCACATTAGCAGTTTCTCTGCAAACCCCTGTAATTGTGTTACACGAGTTGTCCATTGTAACGATCAGGCCTTACACACACTTACACATACTCTGCCTGCTGTCGTTAATCGCCCCCCTCCGCTGGCCCACTGGCGAGGAGCAGACTCTGTACCGGTACCCCCTGTATATAGCCTCGCTGCTGTTATTTTACTGCTGCTCTTTAACTATTTGTTATTTTTATTTTTTACTTATCTATTTTTGACTTAACACTTATTTTTCTTAAAACTGCATTGTTGGTTAAGGGCTTGTAAGTAATCATTTCACTGTAAGGTCTACACCTGTTGTATTCGGCGCATGTGACAAATGAAATTTGATTCGATCACAGCACATGTAGCGACAAGCGCAGCAGCCTCCCTCAGGCAGCAACACAATGAAAATCCGTTCTCTCTCTCTCTGTGTGTGTGTGTGTGTGTGTGTAAGTGTGTGATGTGTGTGTGTGTGTGTTGTGTGTGTGTGTGTGTGTGTGGGTGTGTGTGTCTGTGTGTGGTGTGTCTGTGTGTGTGTGTGTGTGTGTTTAGCTGCTGTGTTGTTAAAGTCTTTACATTATTTTCCCCCCTTTCCACTAATCAGCATCTCTTCACACCCCTCTACCAGCCCCTCCATCTTCATGCTCCTGCTGTGTGGCCTTGTTTTTCTCCTCTTTCCTCCCGCTCTGTCGTTCCCATGGCTCTGATGCCTGTTATCTGTCTCCTGTCTGCGGCTAGGCCTATGCCAGCGACCACAGCAGGAGGAGAGGAACACACCCTCCTCTCCTCCTCTTCCTCCCCTCTCCTTCATTTTTTTCACCCGTTAGCTATGTGGACTGACTTGAGAGTTAGGAAAAAGAATGTCTCGCTGGATTGGAGTCCTTTCTCCTAATTGCGTTAAGCAGATGAAGGGAGAACTCGTAGAGGTCTCCTGGTGGAAGGGTGAGGGTGTTGAAAGATTAGCCTGAGGTATGGGACACAAGACAGTATCAATCTTCATCCAGGGTTCTGTGTTGCAGCATACTCATTTATACTATGTCTTATATCTACCGGCTTTCTGTTTATTCTTATGTTTGAGAGGGCTCCATATTTAATGTGGGAAACTGAGAGACGTACAAATTTGTAATGAATCATAGGAGTGTATTTTATAAACCAGATGTTTTGTCCTTATCTTGTTATTTGTGTCTGCATATTTTAAATGCTGTGTGGGRGTTTTATCTGTTTAATATGAACAATATTCGCTTACACATTCCAACTCCTTGGCAGACGGAAGTTGAGTTACACACTGAGATAACTGAGAAAAGAGAAATACAGAGTTGGGGATTTGAAAACGGTCACTAAGGAGTTTGTTGTGTTGATTTTGTTCCGTGTTGCCATGTAAGCCGCCATTTGTCTTAAGGAGCCCAGTTTGAATCCAGAGAGCAGCTCTTAATATGTTTCTACCTCTTAACAGGCTGATTGATAATGATGGGCCTCTGCCTCATTCCACAGCAGCAGGCCTCCACGCTGCGCTCTATGCAGAGGAGAGATGGGAGGGGAGAAGACGAGAGGGCAGATGCTATAGGGAGGGGAGTAGAATGGATGGATGCTTTGAGAACATTCCTGAACCTCTGAAATCAAGTACATTGTATGATGTAAAGCAGGGATGGGCAACTTTGATGGGGGTGGGGGCTACAAAAAATCTGAACTCATCATGAGGGGCCATAGTTGCTTTCGGGTCTGCGTACAACCCTCCCCCGTGCAATTCTACGCATTTTGCCATGGGCGGAGAGGAAAAGTAGGTGTTTTACAGCTAATTTCCTGAAAATTCTATACATTTTGCCATATGGTGGAGAGAAATGTTTGCAGTTTTTAATATGATATCTGAGTGAGAGTGACTAACTAAATCAATGGGGGCCCAGCGGCCTGTAATTCAACCATGATTACTAAGTTTAGAAAGCTGTCCGCTAGAATAATTTACCAATCTAAATATTGTTAGCTGACATGGGCTAATTGAGTGACTATGAGTGACTGACATGACAAGATAAAAACTGCTGATGCACAACCAAATGTCAAAATTGCACCTGGTGTATTCTACTATTCTAATTCTCAACAGTAAGTTGAGTCACCGACTGAGTTTTATTTGATTTATTTTTTATCCAAGGGCCTTCAAAAGGGGGTCCGGGCCACCAGTTTCCCATCCCTGGTCTAGAGAAATGGTAAAATGATGCACATCCTGTCTTGGTGACCTCACTGACCTCTGTATAGTCTAGCAGGTCATCATCTCCCCCTCCCACCTCACCTCGCTCCCCTCTGTTCCCAGCAGCTCCCAGGGTGCACTACACAGCGGATTCCTGGCCCTACCTGCCAGCTGACWTCCCATGATCCATTGCCTGAAAAAAGGATCTATGTGTGGGAGCCTCCCTGGGGGCTGGTTTGTCAGAGACAGGGTCATCAGATATGCCTGTGTGGGGAGAGGAAGGGAAGAGTGGGGAGAGGATGGGAGGGCAGGGGAGAGCAGCAAAGAGGAGAGGAGGTGAGGGAAGGGGAGAGCAGGGGAGAACAGGGGTGGCCAGTCATGTCACAGTGATATGAAAGGTCACTCTGTCATTGTCCCTGTCTTCTCCACAGGAACCTCCTTGTACTGTGCCACAGGCATGGATTCACCGATATGGTACACCCCCCCCCCCTCCATCCCTCCTTCTGGTGGAGAGTTGAGAGCAGAGGTAGAGTGGGAGGAGGAGAGAGAATGTTAGAGGAGAGAAAAAGAGTAGGAGAGAGAGAGATAGAAGACGACAAGCGAGATAATGAGGCTGAGGTGAGTAGGGGTATGATTCAGCCATATCAGTCAGGTTGGGTGGAATAATCTTCAGTGGAGAGAGGGAAGGCAAGGGGCCGTTGTCCTCAAATCTCAGAGAGCACTAATATACTGGTTTCTGGACCCCCCCCTCCTTGTCTCTCTGTAGGTATGTTCCCTTTCCAGCCAGGTCCTGTGCTGCTGGATGCAGCCCTGTCTTCCTACTCATCCTCCCTCATCCTCTTCATCTCCTCCTCTGGCTTTGTTTGTTTTCTGCGTTGTGTCTCAGTGACATTAGCCTCAGTAATCCATTGAAACGAGCCTCAGAACACAGAGTCAGATTCTGTAGGGTTCCGGCGTTTCCATGGAGATCACATGGACGCCTAATTAAGCTCATAAGGCTTGTTATTTAAAGCTTGTTAAATCTCCTCCTGACATGGTGGCGCAGTTCTGGTGACTGACTTTACTAATTCACGCACACACACACCACCACAACACCACACACACACACACACAACACACACACACACACACACACACACACACACACACAACACACACACACAACACACACACACAACACACCAACACACACACACAACACACCCCACACACACACACACCACACACACACCACACACACACACACACACACACACAGACCCAGGTCTAATGGTTTAGGCTGTGTAATTAAAGCCCTGTGGTTGCCCTCCTCCTTGCTAGAGGGGGCAGGAGGCTGCTTCACTGGGAGTCTCGTTACAACTACAGACGTGTAGGTGGCACGTCTGGCACAAAATCTGTTGAATTCTTTGAAATATACAATGATACTATGCTCAATCTATTCTTAGGGAAATACCAGGTAAGTATCATCTGAAATATACAGTGAATAAAGTTATCACATTCTTCGACTTTTCTTCTTCATATGAGTCTTTTTTAATGTTGCTGGTCATGAATAAACCATTGAGGCTGAGGAGAAGAAGCCTGTATCAGATTCAGAGAGAAGAGGCCCTCAACACTCTCTCCCTCAGCCAACAGGATGGAAAACAACCAAGCCTATTCACAACATACGCACGCACACTTTCAACCGCGCACACACACTTGCATGCACACACTTGCATGCTCTTCTCTCTCTCTCGTCACACACACACACACACACACACACACACACACACACACACACACACCACACACACACACACAACACACACACCACACACACCAACACACAACACACACCCACACACACACACACACACACACACAACCACACACACACCACACACACACACACAAAGGATACCATGGTAATTCTTGCTGCCCGCGCTACAATCGCGTTTACACCACCATTCAAAACATTGTTCCTTAGGCTCAGAGTTGAAACAGTAAACCATGGTGAGTATGGACGTTTTCAGGGGGCTGTGGAGCCGTGTGTGTGGCTCTGTACTGTGTGCTGGGGTAGACAGTTGGGCTCAGTGGGTGTACAGGGGCAGAAAGCCAAGAGATAGGGACTCCCACAGAAACTGAACTGACCGGCTGATGTTGACTGGCCCTGAGATCAACAATGTGGCCTTTCACAGTCCTCACCGTCCTACCTCTCCACTACACTCTTAGAGAAAAGGGTTCCCTTTAGGGTTCTTCGGCTGTCCCCATAGGATAAACCTTTCTGGTTCCAGGTAGAACCGTTTTTGGTTCCAAGGGTTCTACATGGAAAGGGTTCTACTTGGAACCAAAATGGTAATTGGTCAGCCAAATGACCGCGTTCTCCATATTAACTGTTCGAATAGCAAAAAAAATGAAACCCTTTCCTCCTCTCGTGACTGTATGTGCTGCTACAGAAATATAATGAAAAGAACTGGCGTCCCCATTCAAGTCATAATTGGTGGACTGGCGGCCATTGCTAGTGTACACAGGGCAAAGATGGTGGATAAATGAAGATAGTTCACTAAGGCCGTTTCCCATTGAAAAGAAATTGTCAGTTCCAGTGTACTTAACTGGATGTGTCTCCCATAGACACTAATGCAATAGCAGCTGGGTCTGGTCTTAGTTCATTGACTTTTATTAAACCAGAAATAACAACAAAAAACAGTGAATGGGGTGTCTCGCTTCGTCTTCTGTCTCTGCCCATAGGAGCAAAGCAGGAAGTCAAAGCAGGAAGTGTAACAATAAATATGTGCTGTGATTTGTTGATTTAACTTGACTGACATTACAAAAAATACATTCCATCGCATGAGCCACATTAGTAAACCTTCTACATTACCATGGGAATTATTGCATCACAATACCAGGCAGCCATTGCGAGTGTACCCATGAGTTTACCAGTCAAATTGCCAGGGTTATAGTTTCCAAGCCCATTCTATTCATCGTCTGCTACAAGACCATGCATGTTTTGGCAAGGGGCAACAAAGTTCCATCACGTTGTTAAGAGTCCATGTTAAAACGGTTATTGGTTGTCTTCATCCACAACCGCCGGTTGCACGGTTATACGGTAATTGTGCCAGCACACACACTGACACACCTCCCGTGAACTCAATTCAAAACTTTTTACACCATTTATTTCTCTAGGCAGCTCTTTCATACTTTAGAGGAAAGGAAAAAGAGTGTGAAAGACAGAGGAAGTGAGGTGCAATATAAAATGGAGCAAGAGAGAGTAAAAAAGAAAGAGCCCTGTATTGTCCATTGAAGGTTATAGTTCTTGTTAAAGTCCTCTGACGCACTTACATTGTAAAAGTGCTACAACAGGAATGAAAGAGAATTTAATGGAATACAATTAAAGTGGACATGGTAAGGTGACACAGCTGGGCAGTGCAACTCACTTCCACTTGTAGTTGATGTAGTTCCACCTCTCTGTAAAACAGGGTTACCCTCAGCGCTGCACAGGGTGTCTGTCCCCCTAAAAAGAAGAGGCCACAGACTACAGTCTCCAAAGTCTGTCAGGTTTGACTGTCCCGTAGTACTTTACAAGCCACAGTGTCGCATGGTAATTGGGGCGGCGAGACTCACAGTCTATATTTAAAGCCCTTCCTGGAATTATCCCTGGAGAGGAGGCGGATGGTGAAACTCTAGAGCAAGGATGGGCAACTTTGATGGGGGTGGGGGCCATTAAAAAACAGAACTCATCATGAGGGGCTGCAGTGGCTCATGGATCTGCATATCCCCCACCCCACCTTGCGAGCAAAACATTTTAGCGGCCCCCCTTGTGACAGCGAAGATAACAAATGTACATTTTAAAGTTAATGTCCTGCAATTCTGCACATTTTGCCATGGGCCGGAGAGAATATTGAAAAGAAATCCGTTTTACAGCTTATTCCCTGCAATTCTACACATTTTGCCATCGGGTAGAGGAAAATGTTTGCAGTTTTTAATGTGATACCTGATGATCAATGGACACCACCCCGGTCGGAAATTCGACCATGCTTACTACAAGTTTAGATAGCTGGCCGCTAAACTAATTTACCAATCTAAAACAAATTGGCTGACATGGGCTAATTGAGTGAGCGCTGAATGCACAGCCAAAATGACCTATCGTGCTCTAGTAGTGTCTGAGTAGAAGGGAGATTAGCGAGGACACAGTCTAGCATACAGGCAGCGTAGGGTACAGAAGCACATTAGATAACTGATATCGCTGGATATCACTTTGACCACAAGCAGTTTATTATACAGTATACCGTACTTCTACTGCTACTGTACTTTTATTCTCCTCGATGATGATGGACTCCTGTTACTGGGCTGTTAGCGGCAATTAGCATTAGCGCGAGCCATTTAACTTGACTAGCCACTCACACTGTGCTGCTCTGGGCAGAGTAACACTCATAGACTTTGACACCATTAGAGCTCGCTGCACACTGGAGATAAGTAGATGTATCCCATGGGCTCAACCCTTCTGCTTGGTTTAACAAGCCGTCCTCCAATCTAATGCAATGGTGACTGTATAGCCTGTCGTTATTATCACTCAGTCATCTCATCATTTCCTGCTGCTGGAGTGAACGGATGATCCTTACTGAAGCAAATCTATAAGATGGGTGGAATATTTGAAGCCGGCTGCTTTGACGGATATTCTAGCTTTCAGTGTGTTCTTTATTTAAGATTCCAATACGGTTGATGTTTCTCCTGTACCAAAGCTGTATTATATGCATGCCCTCAAAGCCAGCCTGAGAACAGTAGTTGTGAGGATGTACCCAGTCACTGACCCCTTGGACTTAAACACAATAAGCAGCGTGTTGGTTTCTGGTCACTCTTACCGGTCCTCACACATAGTTGTGTTGTAATAGGCTACAGGACTGCGATAGATACACATAGTCATTTCCCCCTCGGGCCTCGCCCTGGATTAGAGTTAGTGAGCCTGGGTTTAGCTGAGGAGGATGTGGGCAGTAGCAGCAGTAGCAGCACTAAGTATGTCTGGCCTGTCTGAACTGCCTGCTCCTAAATTTCAGGGTTTCACTGCCACGTGGAGACTGGGCCCATTAAGGTCACTGTTTGTTTGTTTTTTTGTGAATGAGCGGATTGTGTGGTCACGTCCGGGCCAAATCCCCATCCTGGAGACATAAACACACGGCCTGCTAAGCCTGGAGCTGGTGTGGAGGAGAGGCTAAGAGGAGAGGCTCAGAGGGCCTGGAAGGGATGAGATAAGACGAGTCTTTCAATCCAGGTTTAACTCTATTAGTTCTCTCTAATTGAACGGCCCGCAGCCTCCCACTAGCTGCTCTGTGCGGGTGTCTTTACCAGCCTGACACACCATCAGACACACATGCACAGATTTGGAAATCCAAACCGTACACCACATTGCACTGGTTTGAAAAACTCTGAGCTGGCCAACGGTATCCCCATCCTTCATCTACCTTTCTATCCTTCCTCCCACTTCCTCTCCTCCTCCTGAAGCACTCCTCTCCTCTCAGTGAGCAACAGCACAACAGTCACCTTTTAAAGCCCTCTGCTGCTTCTCGGCCCTGAGCTGTGATGAATGATTGAGCAGTTATCAGTCTGAACCACTGAGAGGGAGGAGAAGAAGGAGAAGGAGCAGATGATTGGCAGAATTCCATGGCCCGCTATCATCTTTCGCACCACTGAGTGAATGGAAGAGTTGTAAAGGTCAAGGAGAAGTTAAGACAGTCAGGTCAGAGGTCAGGTGACTCCTGTATGTCCAGACTGAAATGGTAGTCTAACTCCAGACATACCACTCTGACTGGGTGGGTTTTATCCAATGGTGTAAATGTATAAGGTTTCATCTCTGTGCAGCTGCCTGTCCAGTCCTGTCTCTGCAGCCCTATTGGCCATGGACTCATACTCCTCATTTAGCAGTCTGTCTGACTGGGTGGTTCTGCTGCTTTGCTTTGATAGCCAGCCCTGTTCACTACAMCATGTCCTGGGGGCTAACAGGACTCACATCACCTCCAAATGAACTGAACAGAGAGGGAAATATTCAACACAGCTGTGGCTGGGCTGGCTCTGAGGTCTGGCTAGGGCTAGAAGAGAGACAAAGTTCTCTCCCTCAGGTAGAGTTCAGGGCTCCTTCCTTTAAAGCCATCTTCACAGAGCTCTGCTGAATTTGTACTGGCAGCACGGCTTGCTTAGGAAAAGAAACAGTTCCCAATTGAGTAAGGATGGGAAGGTAAGGAGAGCAAGTGAGCTGGAGAGAGATGTTTTATGTCGAAAATTGTCTGGTCTGTTAGCTGCACCGGCAGGGAGAGGAGCGGGAGCTCCAAGACGAATCAAAACAAATCAAGGGCGTCAGAGGAAGTTCTGGGTAAACTACCCATAACTCCAGCCCACCTGTTTCCCTAATGTTTTGACTGACTTAGTGTTGTGATGTGTTTTGTACAGTACATAGTGCCTCAGCCATATGGCTTTTGCAGGCTTGATGCACATCCCTGTTCAATAGCACTCTCTCATCCCTGACTTCATCCTCCCTTCCTTTAGTCTCAGATTGATGTGCGGACGAAATGTCCTCTATATCCTCTCCCTCTTCCTCCCTCTCTTCCCCAAAGTCTTTCTGCATTTTCCTACCCATTGATTATCCGTTGTTTGCCTTCTCTGGCTCTCTCTCTCTCTCTTTCTCTTTCTCTCTACCTTGGACATCTAGCTGCTGGCAGTAGCTATACAATAATTTCCATGCAGTGATTATGAGTATACACTGAGTGTACAAAACATTAAGAACACCTGCTCTTTCCATGACATAGACTGACCAGATGAATCCAGGTGAAAGTAATGATTCTTTATTGATGTCACTTAAATCCACTTCAATCAGTGTAGATGAAGGGGAGGAGACAGGTTAAGCCTTGAAACAATTGAGACGTGGATTGTCTATGTGTTCCATTCAGAGGGTAAATGGGTGTAACGGCTTTCGTTGGTGGAAGGAGAGGAGGACCAAAATGCAGCGTGGTACGTATCCATAATATCGTTTAATCGAGAATGAATACAAAATACAAAAAGAACAAGAGAATCAATGAAAACCGACACAGTCCCGAATGGTGCAAACACTGAAACGTAAAATAACTACCCACAACCCATAGTGGGAAAACAGGCTACCTAAGTATGATTCTCAATCAGAGACAACGATCGACAGCTGCCTCTGATTGAGAACCATACTAGGCCAAACACATAGAAATATAACATACAGAACAAAACATAGAAAAACAACATAGAATGCCCACCCCAACTCACGCCCTGACCAAACTAAAATAAAGACATAAAAAAGGAACTAAGGTCAGAACGTGACAATGGCAAGACCAAAAAAATGTAAGTGCCTTTAAACGGGGTATGGTAGTAGGTGCCAGGCGCACCACTGGGTTTTCCCATGTGTATCAAGAATGGTCCACCATCCAAAGGACATCCAGCCAACTTGACACATCTGTGGGAAGCGTTGCAGTCAACATGGGCCAGCATCCCTGTGGAATGCTTTCGACACCTTGTAGAGTCCATGCCCCGACGAATTGAGGCTGTCTTGAGGGCAAAGGGGAGTGCAACTCAGTATTAGGAAGGCATTACTAATATTTAGTATACTCTGTGTATGTGTACCATAGAGATTAGATAGTCTTTATGGAAAGAGTAAGACAGAGGTCATGTTACAAAATGTATATATATAAATATATATGCTCTGTGAGGATCATACCTCTTAGTATATTAAGACTATGGACCCTGAGGCATGCTATAGATCGTTTCATGCAGAACATTTGAGACACACTTCTCTCATGTCTCTTACATCTAATTCCATTTGACCTTAACAGGAAATGAATATGCGTGCATGATCATCTATGGTGGGGAATGGGATGAATGATGACATTTCACTTCAAAGCATCAAGCAAAATAACAGTAGACACTAAGCTCAGAAGAGGGAGGGTCACGAGAGGTAGCTCTGTATGGAAAGTCACAAGCCTGAAGCTGTGGACAGTGGGCACAAACATGTTGTGCGTGTATCCATATTGCCCGCTGAGTTGTTGGCGCTAGTACTGGCACCTGTTTGTGTGTGTATCCTGTACCCCTCTGTTCGGCCAGCCCTCTCCCCATCCCTCCCTCTCCTCTGTTTCCACTACACCTCTTCCTTCCAATTTCAGCCCAGTGTGCGCTTTGGCATGCTGGCCCAACCCTGGCCTCCCATCCTCCCTCATCTCCCCTCCTCCCCCTCTCCTCTTCCTCCGTTTTGCCCGGCGGGGGCAGCCTGCTCACCTCCGGGGCAGCTGGCCTGCCTGATGGCTCCATTCATCACCACTAAGGGAGGGGGCCGCTGGGCCGGCATGGAGAGGATGGAGGAAAAGAGGTGGGCTGGGGGGGGCGTGGTGGGGGCACTGTTGTTGACTTTATTGGGATAGTTATTCAAAAGGCCCTGATGACAGAATGCTTTCAACTCCCTCTGCAGGGGAGGCTCTTTACAAACTCAGGGACTGGATGGACATAGAGGGGCATGGAGTGACGGAGGAAGGGAGGGAGTGGAAAAGAAACAAGAGAAGGAGATAGTAAGACATGGAGAGAACAGAGAGAAAAAGAGAGACAGAGACACATTCATAAAACTGGAATAAATATAGGAGGAAGAAGAGAAATGGAGCAAGCCTCCCCAGGGAGAGACTGGGGAGCTCCCAGTTTGAAGACAGATGATTTGCCTAGAGCCTGGGGCCGGGGCCGGTTGTTGGGACTGGTGGCTGAATGGCAGAACCCCTCCTGTGATTGGCTATTATGACACACACACACACACACATACACAGGCAGTCCATTCAGTGCCACAGCAGGAGAGTGGACAGGGACATTGGGCCAGGGGCCAGACGAGGGACACAAGGGGCGGCAGAGGTCTCTCTCCTCAGTCATGGACTTATCCAGCAGCCAACTGTTGGCATGGGAAAATACAGCCCTGTGTCTCCCTCATCTCAGCCGCATTCAAGCCTAACAGTAGCAGATCCCTGTGCGTGTGCGTGTGCGTGTGCGTGTGCGTGTGTGTGCGTGCGTGCGTGCGTGCGTGCGTTCTCATTCAGCCCTAACCCTGCCTCACAGCTGTTGTAGGATAGAGCAACAGAGGGAGCAAGCAGGACCATTAGAAAGAAAGAATAAAAGAAAGAAAGACAGAAAGAGAGACAGAAAGAGAGACACAGTCAGAGGGAAAGGGGAAGATATACAGTATGAGAGGAGGAGAGAGGAGACCCTGGGGGCTGAATGAATGAGTCACTGACATCCTCTGAACCGGACTCAGCAGTCTGACCCAGCTAGCAGAACAATGAACTGACTGAACAGAGAGGGTTATTTCACTAGCCTTACTAGCCTGTTTCTCACCATACTTTGTATGCTAGTCTTCTAGTCTTCTAGTCTTCTGGTCTTCTGGTCTTCTGGTCTTCTCTTTGGTGGAGTTTTCCGTTTGGATAGCTACTTACCTGACGTACAGTTCTCTGGGGATTTTGACACAAGGCACTTACAGTGTGAGTTGTTTTGATGTCGTGTTTAGGCCGTCGGGTATGGTGAGACAGCCTCTCATGCAACTGAGGGGGACAGACCGTGTGTGTGGTTGAGGGGCGAAGACGAAAGAGGCTTGAGCCACGTTTACACAGGTGAAAATTACCCATGTAGTCATTCATTACAAGTTAACAAACGCACCTGCTGTGATGAAAGCAGAGCACTAGGACACACACACACACACACACACACACACACACACACACACACACACCTCCCGTTAGTTTTTCAGCCCTCACTTCAACCTTGAGGTGATCTTGTCTATTAAATTTAAATGACAGGCCTGTATTTCCTTCTCATTTCACCAAAGCCTTGTATCCTATCTACACTGCTCTTATGCTATCAAATAAAATGTTTGCAGTACAGCGATGAGTGAAACATAGACAGAGATATGTGTTGTGCTAACTAACTCAAAGGACTGGTTCAAAGATATTCAAGGTTGTTTTTCATTCAATTATCTTAAATTATGTTTGCTTTCATCACAGTCCAGGCAAGACACGGTATGTTTTAAAATCAATGAAGTTGCACCTGCAATTTCATTGAAATGCAATTAGTTCAACAAGGACAGGGGCTGTAAAATAGTTCAAATAAGCTTTTAATTGATGACTTTGCCCATGGAACTTTGGAGACAGCCACACTTTGTGCCAACCAACAACAAAACAAGTAAAGACACTTGTTTCTACTAGTTCAATAATGGATCGGTTAGCCATCCGACCCCAGCACTCCGTCTCAATGGCGGCGTCTTATGAAAAACAACTTCAGAACACTTTCAGCACAGCATCTGGGTAGCATCAATCACATCTTAACAGACAAACCACAGTTCTGGTGAGACACAGAGAGGAACACACAGAGGAACCATCACACTGGGCAGTTGGCAGCAGCTGAAATACACTGAGGCAGGATGAGCCAAGTCCTAGTAGCAATGACAACCCCCCTTCTCTAAACTCAAACGGACTCTGAAGATAGAAGGAAAAACCCCAGCTTACCCACTTCTGACAACACAAAGTTTATTTCTCTCTGGTATTACCAAGGAGGGTTGTGTAAGCCTTATGCGGAATGGAAAAGGGAACAATACTGGGGGATATTTCCAGAAAGTCCAAATAGAACATTCAATGACAAGCACACACACAGTAGGAGTTAAGCAAACACTGCAGCACTGACAGCCTACCCAGGGCTGCGCTCAAATGTTCCTCAGACAGCGCCTCAGGGAGGCCGTCTAACTCAATTTATTCAGGAATAATTGAATAGCAGTTTATTATTTATATTTATTTCCGTCAATTTTTTGTTTTAACGAGGCAGGTACATTTGGTGTCTGAAGTGTCAGAATGCTTCTGAAAACGGGAAAACTTCCATTTGTAAATGTTCATTAGGTCTGCCAAGGACAGTCCAAGTGTCCAGTTTTGGTTGCATTCTGAGTTGGTCCACGAGACTCGGGTGAGTTGATGAGTTTAGGGTTGTTGAGTTAATATTTTAGAGAGAAAAAAACGGTTTATTCCAAGGCCTTTTGAGCCCCTAGTCTGACAGTTGAGTCCCTGGTCTGACAGTTGAGTCCCTGGTCTGACAGTTGAGTCCCTGGTCTGACAGTTGAGTCCCTGGTCTGACAGCTGAGTCCCTGGTCTGACAGCTGAGTCCCTGGTCTGACAG
>NC_036842.1:11096144-11109308 GCF_002910315.2 Salvelinus sp. IW2-2015
GAATGCACAGATATACACTCCATACAGATGACAGACAGATAAGGCACACACACACACACACACACACACACACACCACACACACACACACACACACACACACACACACACACACACCACAACACACACACACCACAACCACACACACACACACACACACACACACACAGTGCTCCCTGTGATTGAATGCTCAGTGGAGTGTAAGGTGCAAGCTGCACTCTGTGTTGTTGGGCAGGGTCAAGGGGCGTGGGTTCGAGCACTCCATCCTCTCCGAGGTACCTGCCAATTCAAGCACTGTCAGTACGCACACTGGAAGAGCCAACCACACACTGTGATAGGCTGGACACACAGAGGGGGTGGATCTCTGAGGGGGAGGGGCTCTAAAGGGGGAATGATAGGGAAACAACCCGCCCGCTATTCCATAAATACACACACATTCATCTAACCACAAAACAAACTGCAACACCTCTAGTGTAGACATGCCCATGTGCTACCTATGATATGTCAGGGAGTGACAGTGACGATTCTGTATCACTTTGTGAGGATGTTGTTTTTGCCTGTGCCTTCACAAAGCATTCCACCCTTGCTTTTTCCAAATTTTGTTGTGTTACGGCCTGCATGAAACATTTATTACATTCGATTGTGTCACTAATCTGTAGAGGCTCTGTCTGTATCCCTCACTTCTCACTTCACTGAGCACTCAATCACTGGGAATAGATGTGTGAATGTGTTTGTGTGTGTGTGTGTTTCTGTCTGTGAGGAAGAGAATGTGAATTTATATGTGTGTGTGCAAGTCTGTTAGCCATGTGGAAGGCAATGTGGAGTCAGTGCAGTGAATGCATTGCATTAATACCAGCAGAGTGTGGGTGCATGCCTATCTGTGTGTGTGCACATGTTTGTGTGTGTGTATGTGTGTGTCCATGTATGTCTCCCCCCAGGCTCTTCACAGCTCCTCTCCAGATCTTACCAATTGTGCCCTGATGCTCTGAGTGCAGCTTTCGTGAGCTCATGCCTTTAATTTTTCAGTTGCTCATTCCGTTTGCATAACCTCCAGGTGACCCTGCTGATGTCAAACCTTCTTAGCCTCTGAGCTCTGTAGACTAGAAAGGGGTTGGTTCATGTATTTTGTCCTTAGACGACTGACTCCTAGGCTGAAGGATCCTTTGTCTAGTAATGGGTTTATTTACGTGTTTGAGTTGACTCATACAGGTTCTCACATGCCTCTAGTTTAATTTTGGCAAAAATCTACTTCCCCAGAGTCAGATGAACTTGTGGATACCATTTTTTCTATGTCTCCGTGTCCAGTAGGAAGGACTTTAGCGGAGGTTTCGTGAGCCAATGCTAACTAGCGTTAGCGCAATGACTGGAGGTCTGTGGGTATCTATTAGCGTACTTTACCAAGTACCAAACCCAAAGTATCCCTTTAAATAGAAAGATAGACTTGGGGGTTATTTGAGGGAATTTAAATGTTAGTGGAGTGGAATAAGGCAAACAGAGGTGTGCGGTTATCCTCTTGAAATGCGGATCAAATGAAAAAGAATGAGACATGAGGCATATTTTTATTTATTTTTTTAAATGTAAAACTTTGCTCTCATTCTCCATGAGAGCTGTGCTGGGAGGGATGGAGAGATAATGACAGAGAGAGAGAGAGAACAGTGGGAGCTGTGCTGGGAGGGATGGAGAGATAATGACAGAGAGAGAGAGAGAACAGTGGGAGCTGCTGCTGATGGAAAGAGGATGCAAAGGATCATAGATTCATCCAAACAGGGAACACATGTTGTTGCTGTGGCCTCTGCATCCTGATCCTGTCCCGAGGAATGACAAACCCTGGACTCCCCATGTCACGCTGCACTAGAGAGGAGGAGAGGGAGAGAGGAGAGGGAGGAGGAGGAGTGGTTGTGTCTGACGTTCAGCCCCCTTCCTCTCCTCTCTCATCCATTTAACCCTGTCACCGCGCCTGGTGCAATATTAATGGCCTTAAACGCAGATGAGGAGAAAATGTGTCTGAGGGACAGCAACCCTGTGGGGAGGGCAACTGCATGCATGCACAATGCATACACATGGACGCACGCAGGCGTGCTCACACACACACACACACACACAATGGAAACTTGCATACGCATGTACACATGCCAAATGCATACGGTGCAGTCCCCTCACGAACATACAGGAGAGTCACACAGAGTGGTGTTGACTGGACAAACACGTGTATTGTATTACTAACTCTATTTCTCACATGATACTCTTCAACCTCTCTCCCTTAAGCATCAAACCAGACTTTGTTCTGCGATATGAAATGGAATCAGGCTTAAAGGAGCTTTAAGGATCAAGGTGTGTTTATGAAATCCTAAACCTCTTCAAATGCGGGTTATTTCCCCCGAATACCTGCTCCTGCTCGTGTGCCAGAGCCTTTTGGACGCGGTGTGGAATGTTGATCTGAGGGAACGGGGGCTAAGGGTTAGGGGTGAGGGCAGGGGAGCGATTTACCCGTGTGTTGCCTGAATAATGAATAAGACACTGTGTCAGATGGAGGGAGAGGAGAGAGAGAGAGGGGGGAGGGAGAGAGTGTTTCGTATGTTGTGTGTGTGAGAGAGAGATTGTGATTGTGTGTGGGTCGCTTGATTGAATTGAGATTCATTGGTGGGGTCATGTGTGTGCCTCTGTTACTGGGCGTGGTGGGCCGTGGGCGGGACGTCTCACTAAAACAAATTATATTTTGTAAATAATCTGAGTGTGTCCCGTCTGGTATCTCTATATTTTAATAACAATACAATTGTGGCATGTGCTTTTGCTTAAATAAGAGGTGATTATACTTTTACTTTTGAATATTAGGTATTTTTAGCAATTGCATTCAACATTTGGATACTTTACAGTATATTTAAAACACTACTTTTAGATTTTACTCAAGTAGTATTTTCTGGTTGACTTTCACTTTTATTTGAGTAACTTTCTATTAAGGTATCTAATACTTTTACTCAAGTATGGACAATTGGTACTTTTGCCACCACTTGCTTATAAGTACATACATGGTTGTGCATTTCTCCCTAATTGATCGAGAGAGAAGAGGAGAGGATGTGAATGTGTGGTGTGTGTGTGTGTGTGTGTGTGTGGTTAGATATAGCTAGTCTAACAGTGGTCGCAGATTGCGTGATGTATGCAAGTGGCTGTTGCTACGTCTTGATCAGATAACATTAAGCTGTGTGTGTGCTGTCGTGTGTGGTGTGTGTGTGTGTGTGTGTGTGTGTGTGAGAAAGACAGAAGAGAGATTGTGATAGAGTATGTTTGGTGTGGCAGGGTAGAACAGCGATACAGTCCCATTACAATGGGCTTCTATACGCAGGGCCCTGGGGCATCATCAAACCAGTCCTTAGGCTCTTACGCAGACCGCCCACCCTCTACAACCCCGCCTCCGGCCCCTACCCATCACACCCAGCCCTCCGCCTGGCCTGCTGGCAATAACCAGGCCAGCAACAGCAGGCACGCAACGTGGAGGGTAGAGACAACAGTGCCCGGCTGCCCGCTTGAATGGCGAGTCATGGCGTCCTCCCCCCCTTTCAGTCCTCTAAATCACTCAACGCTAGATTTTACATTCTCTTTTATCAGCTGTTGAAAGTTTGAAAGCTTGGCTTGGCGTCATGGGGAGGAGGTACAAGCAATGTTACAGGTCATGGTAACACTCTCAACTTTAACGGTCAATGAAGAAGGGAGGGAAGTGAATCGAAAGTGGGAGAGGAGTGTGTGAAGAGAGGGGGGAAAAAAGAGGAGAGGGGAATGAGAGAGTAGAGAGAGCTGTCGTTCGAAAAAAATATGCCTACAATTCCAATTGAACTGCGGAGCTCTGTGGCACTTCTGCTGTCACTCGTTTAGGCCCTTGGGTTGCTTTTAGGGGTTGTCTCGCCTGGGTGTCTTTTTGACAACAATTGGGTAAGAAACACCAACATTTTAACACCGTTAGAGTGGAACTGGAAAGAATTGAAATTTTAAATCAATTGTCAAAGTCTGGATTTTCTCCTGTTTGGGAATCTAAACAACTGATCGCAAGTGGTCGGTACAGAGAAACACAGAGAAGGGCGGGTAGCTTTGCTTCCGTATTTTATTTAGTCATGCACTGCGCTAGAATGAGGTCGTATAGGCGTTAGCCTGGCAGTCACTCTGTCCCCAACCTCTGTGCCTCTCAGTAAGAATGTCCATTTTGAGACCGCTCCCACCTGCTAGACTACTATCTAACACCCAGCCTAGTATCCTAACGACCCGCAGCGCCTGTATCCTAACACCCAAAGCTCTGTATCCCCTAACACCCAGGCCTGTATCTCACACCCAGCCTGGTATCCTAAACCATCCCTGTATCTAACACCAGCTGTTATCCTAAAGCCAGGCTCTGGTAATCCTCAACACCCGCCCGTATCCCCTAATACCAGCCCTGTGTTTTAACACCCACCTGTGTCCTAACGACCCCAACACAAACATCACAGCACACCCACAATACCAACTCACATAACTCCACAAATGCCTGTGTATGAAATCACCGCCCCAACAACTACACTCCCTGCACCACACAAACACACCTGCACACAATCCAACCCTGCACACACACACATACAACACACCGGCCTGCCACACACACATGACCCCACTCTGCCAACACACATACACAAACCGGCCACACACCACACATATACACACAACCTGCAACACACATACACACACCTGCCACACCACATACACACACCCTGCACACACACACATACCCACCTGCCACAACACTGCAGACACATGCACACACACACATACACACACATGCCACACACACACATACACACACATGCACAGCCAACACATACCACACCCTGCATCAACACATCACTACACACACCATGCCACACACATTCAACATCCACACCCCTGCAGCACAACATATACACACACCTGCGCACACACCACATCACCACTGCCACACACACAACATACACACATCCATGCCACACAACAACATAACACACCTGCCACAACACACATACCACATACACACCCCTGTCACACCACACACATACACACCCCTGCACACACACACATACACACACCCTGCTGGCCCACACCAATACACACACACACATACAACACCCTGCAATCACACATACCACCCTGGCACAACACGTGACTGCAACACCATTATCACTCAGACGTGTGCAGTGGAGATGAGGTGACAAAAGGAGAACTAACCTTTCTGAGGAATGAATGTTTTGTTGCCCTTATGTAAGGAAGCATGTTGTTTTACTTCCACCACCACACAGCACACGATCCACTGTTTGTTTGCTGTTGTATTTGTGCTGTTGCCAGTTTGTCGTCTGTTGTGTTGTCGTTATGGCTTACATTTTTATCCCCGGTTCCCCACAGGAGGCCTTTTTTTCTTTGCTAGGTCGTTATTTGAAAATAAAAGTTAAATAAAAACGAGAGCTAAATTAAAAGGTTTGTCATCTGTCGCATTTATACTTTTCGCACTGAATTTGTTACTTTTTGCCTGGATTTGTATTGGTCCCACATTTTCCAAAATGGAAAATTCCAGAAATAATTGTTTACTGTATGCGAGATCGAAGAAAATCTTGACTGTTTCAGATACGCCAACCATTTGGTCAGTCTGTATTACTCTTGGTTGTTTAAGGAAAACCATTCCAGCATGCGTACTAGCCTAGATTAATTGGTGGATAATCTGACCGTTTCCTCAAGTGAGAGAAACCAAAACTGACCGGGAGGGGGTGTCTCTACATAGTGGCGGCCTTCTCCTGTCAAGCCTGAAGGCTAAAACGACCAAACTCATCCCCCTATGCAAGAGCCAAACCTCAGACTCTTGATTTAGCAGACACAAAGAGCTCACAAGCAACTGGCAGCAGCAGGTCCCAAACGTTTGTTTTATTCCCCCTCTTGTTTTCATGTAATACATTGTATTTGCAGGCTCAAATGTGAGCTGACTGAAGTGACGTGTTTTTGGTTAGAGCTAAGTGCTGGGGAGGGGCTACTGGGGTTAAGGCCTGGGTCTGCTTCTCAAGGGGGGTTGGCCGCCGGGATGGAGGGATGGAAGGAGCGGTAGCTAGGAAGGAGAGGAAGATATAGAGGATTGTCCGAAGGAGAAAGTCACAGCTGGGGAAGCCCTTATGAGTTTGGTCTCATGTCACCACCAACACACACACACCACCACACACACAAACACAACACACAAGACACACACCATTCCAAACACAGACACACACACCATCACACCACCCACACACACACACACACACAACACAACAAAACAAAAAAAACAAAAAAACCAAAAAAAAAAAAAAAAAAAAACCAACACACACAACCAACACAGGTGTAAAAAGCGGGGTTTTTTCTCAAGAGATGTAATTATCTAGACTGTTTCATGTTTCTGTCATCAAGATATCCTGATCTGCCTGAGAGGGAGGTTGGGAATCTACACTGGCACGTGCAACCTTAGACAGTTGTGTAATTGTATTAGTTTGGAGAGCAGTTGATTTCTGTGCTACGTAGATCTCTAGGGGTTACTTATGTACTTGTTGAAACTATAGGCAAGATCTTGTGTTTCGATATTTAAGCAGGCCAGCCACACACCACAACACACACACACACACCCACACACACACACACCCACACACAACAACACACACACACATTGAGGTTTGCCAGCTGTGACATGTGGCTGTGTGCTCAGACAGCATCCCACCAAGCCCAGCTGAACAGACCCTATAACATTATAAAACTACAATTAAGAAAAATACTCAACACTGTTCTCTTTCCGCTTCATTACATGAGCAAATCATAATAGTATTCCGTATTTATTGCAGTTTAATTTAATGAAGTTGGATGGGCCTAGTGCCTCATTCCATAATACTACTTAAGCATTTAATCTCGGTCATAAAAAGGTGATCATCCCACACAATCAAGTGGGAAAGGGAACAAGAGAAGGAGAATGAAAGAGGAGAGAGGGGCACTTAAGTCAATAATGATCCTGGAATCCCTTCAGAGTCTAGCTTCTCCACCAATAGTAATAGAGCGGCTAGAGGAGTACGATAGCTGGAAATCCAAACTGAAGGCATTTTTAGATTTCCAGTTCCCATGTCCAGCTACTATATGGTGACAGCGGTCTGCTAGCATGATAGAGATAATCCCGTGCTGCGAGCATGTAAATACTCATCTAGAGGATGTGAGGATGGAGATAGCAGGCCTGGGCTGTGAATGACAGCTGGTCACGCGGGGGATGGATGGTCACTACGTAGTGCAATCTCGTTCTCAACATGTTTCTATCTCTCTCTCTCTCTCTCTTCTCTCTCTCTTTCTCTCTCTCTCTCTCTCTCTCTCTCTCTCTCTCTCTATCTCTCTCATCGCTCTCTCTCTCACTTTCTCTCTCTCTCTTCCTCATGTCTCCTGCTCCACTTTATCAGGCCAGGGACTTTGGAGACTGAGATGTGGGGTACGTGGTTACTAATTGTCTCTCTCTCTCTTTCTAATGTATTTCCTCCAACTTTCAACTGCCCTTTTACTCTCCTTTTCTCATCCTATCATAACGTAACAAACATCTCATCACCCTCCTTACCGTTATCTCTCTCTTCTCTATCCACCGTTCCCTTCTCTTTGCCATCCATTCTGACTTTTTGTCTCCCACAACAGTGTCTTCCCAGTATGTATTACAAGTGAAGCCATTGTAGCCTGTTTAAGCTTGTTTAACTCTATACTGATATGTGGCAATTGTCTGGGAGTAAGGAGATACAGAAGTTATGTTAGGCTCGTTGTGTAGGACCAATGTACTAATGACTGAGGGAGGGCTGGATACAGTAATTTATGAGCGTGCTCTACTCTTAGAAAAAAAAAGGCGCTAATCTAGAACCTAAAAGGGTTCTTCAGCTTGTCCCCATAAGATAGACCCTTTGAATCACCTTTTTGGTTCTAGATAGAACCCTTTTTGGTCCAGGTATGAACCCTTTGTTCATGTAGAACCCTGTGAAAGCTTTCACATCTACAAAGAGGGTTCTACATGGAACCAAAGGGCTTTCTAGCCAGGATACGAAAGGGTCGTCCTATCGGGGACAAGCTGGAAGAACCTTTTAGGTTCTAGATAGCGCTTTTTTTCCTAAGAGTAAGAGCAGCTCATAAATACTGTATCCAGCCTCTCAGTCATAGTACATTGGCTCTACACAACGTAGCTCCGACATATCACTGTATCTCCCTACTCCCAGGACAATGCCCACATATATATATGTAATCAAGCTTAACAGGCATACAATGGCTTCACTAATACTGGAGCTGGGTGAACATGTTTTGTGGGAGACAGAAAGAGTGCAGGATGGAATGGCAAAGAGAGAGGGACGGGAAGGGAGAGAGAAGAGGAAGAGAATAGGTAAGGAGGGAGATGTGTTGACGTAGAGGGACGGTGAGAAAGGAGAGGTAAAAAAGGCAGTTGCAAAGTTGGGAGGAGATAATTAGAGAAAAGAGAGAGAGGAAGACATATTGGTTAGTTAACCACTGTCAACACATTCAGTCTCCAAGCCTCTGGTGGTGATGAAGTGGAGCAGGAGAGATAGGAGAGAGCGATGAGAGAGAGAGAGAGAGAGAGAGAGAGAGAAGAAGAGAGAGAGAGCGGAGAGAGAGAGAGAGAGAGAGAGAGAGAGAGAGAGAGAGAGAGAGAGAGAGAGAGAGATGAAACAGTGAGAACGAGTGCGTACGAGCATGCGATCCATCCCCTGCTGCCCTGTCATTCACAGCCAGGCCTGCTCTATTCTCCCATCCCACTCCTCCTAATGACTTATTTGCATGTGCAGCACCTGGGCTCTATCCCTCTATCAGCTAGCAGACACGCTGTCAATACTGAGGTACTGAGACGGGAGACTGGGAATCTAAAACGCCTCAAGTTTTGATTTCAGTATCTATATCTGCTCTAGCCGGCTCTATTCCTATTGGGCATGGAGAGCTAGACTCTGAAGGGAACCAGACTCAATATTGCTTTAAGTGCCCCTCTTCTTCTTTCATTCCTTTCCCCTTTTCCCCTTGGATGTCTGGGGATATCACACTTCTTTAATGACCGAGATTAATGTTAAGTAGTATTGTTAAGGGCATGAGGCCACTAGCCATTCACTTTATTAAATAATCTGCAATAATACTGAACTACATTATGGATTTTTGCTATTGTTAATGAAGCGTGAAAGAGAGTGTTGAAGTATTTTTTAATTGTAGTTTTGATATGGTTATTAGGGTCTGTTTCAGCTGGGATTGGTGTGTTCTGAGCACCAGCCACAGGTCCACAGCGTCAAATCAATGTGTGTGTGTGTGTGTGTGTGGTGTGTGTGTGTGTGTGTGTGTGTGTGTGTGTGTGTGTGTGTGTGTGTGGTGTGTGTGTGCCTGCCTGAAATATCGAAACACAAGATCTTGCTATAGTTAACAAGCTGACATCAATTAACCCCTAGAGATCTACAGTAGCCGAAATAAAAACGTGCTCTTTCAAAGCTAATAAAAATACAACTTGTCTAAGGTTGCACGTGCAGTGTGAGATCCCAACCTCCCTCTCGGCCAGATCAGAATCTTTGATGCAGAAACGTGAGAACAGTCTAGATTAATATACACTCTCTTTGAGACGCTACACCTGTGTGGTGTGTGTGTGTGTGGTGTGTTGTGTGTGTGTGTGTGTGGTGTGTGTGTGTGTGTGTGGTTGGTGGTGTGTGTGTGTGTGTGTGGTGTGTGTGTGTGTGTGTGTGTGTGTCGTGTTCGGTGTGTGTGTGTGATGTGTGTGTGTGTGTGTGTGTGTGTGACTGGAGACAACTCATAAGGGCTGTCTCCCAGCTGTGACTTTCTCCTTCGGGACAATCTCTAATATCTTCTCTCCTCCTAGCTACCTCTCTTCCATCCTCCATCCCGGGGCCAACCCCCTGAGAAGCAGACCAGGGCACTTAACCCCAGTAGCCCTCCCAGCACTCAGCCGGCCCACACCAAACACGTCACTTCAGCTCAGCTCACATTGAGCGTGGCAAATCATATTCAATGAAATAAGAGGGGGAATAAGATTACAAGACGTTTGGACCTGCTGCTGCCAGTGGCTCTGTGAGCTCTTTGTGTTTGTTCTGATATACGGTGTCTGGTTTGGGCTCTGCAGTGGTGGCTGGAGGTTTGTCGTTTTTAGCTTCAGTGCTT
The DNA here is from genome assembly GCF_002910315.2 of Salvelinus sp. IW2-2015. Taxonomy (NCBI): domain Eukaryota; kingdom Metazoa; phylum Chordata; class Actinopteri; order Salmoniformes; family Salmonidae; genus Salvelinus; species Salvelinus sp. IW2-2015. The sequence continues at coordinate 11,106,323 of NC_036842.1, forward strand.
CAGGAGAAGGCATATGTAGAGAGACCCCCCCCGGTCAGTTTGGTTTTTCCCACTGAGAGAAGTCGATTATCCCACCAATTACTGGGCTTCGATATGCTGGAATGTTTTCTAAACAACAAAGTAATACACGACTTAAATGGTGGCCGTATCTGAACATTATTCTCATTCTTGGATCTCTTGATCATAAACATATTTTCTAGAATTTTCCATGGAAAGTGGGACTCAATACAAATCCAAGGAATTCACAAATTCCAGGTGAAAAAGGTAAATGCTACAGATGAACAACCGTCTTTAATTTACTCTTCTCGTTTTATATTAACTTTTATTTCCAAATAACGGCCAGCAAGAGGAAAAAGGCCTCCTGTGGGACGGGGGGATAAAAATGTAAGCCATAACGGAAACACAGACAGACGACACTGGAACAGCACAAATACAACAGAAACGCAAACAGTGGCATGTGTGTGTGGTGTGGTGTGTGTGAAAGTAAAAACAACATGCTTCCTTACATAAGGCAACATAAACATTCCTCAGAAAGGTGAGTTCTCCTTTTGGTCACCCTTCATCTCCACTGCGGGGAACACGCGTCTGAGTGATAATGGTTGTTGCAGGTCACGTGTTTGTGTGGCAGGGTGTGTATGTGTGTGTGGCAGGGTGTGTGTATGTGTTGTGTGTGTGTATGTGTGTGTGGCAGGGTGTGTTGTATGTGTGTGTGTGCAGGGTGTTGGGTAATGTGTGTGTGTGTGACAAGGGTGTGTGTATTGTGTATGTGTGTGTGTGGCAGGGTGTGTGTATGTGTGTGTGTGGCATGGTGTGTGTATGTGTTGTGTGTGGCAGGTGTGTTGTTATGTGTGTGTGGTGGGCAGGGTGTGGTGTATGTGTGATGGTGGCAGGGTGTGTGTATGTGTGTGTTGTGCAGGTTGTGTGTATGTGTGTGTGCTGGCAGGGTGTGGTATGTGTGTGTTGGCATGGTGTTGGTATGTGTGTGTGTGTGGCATGGTGTGTGTATGTGTGTGTGTGGCTGGTGTCTGCATGTGTGTGTGGCAGGGTGGGTGTATGTGTGCTGTGTGGCAGGGTGTGTGATGTGTGGGTGTGTGGCAGGGTGGTGTGTATGTGTGTGTCGGCAGGTTGTGTGTATATGGTTGTGTGTGTGGCCGGGTGTGTGATGTTGTGTGTGGCAGGGGTGTGTATGTGTGTGTGGCAGGGTTGTGTTGTTGTGTGTGTGGGCAGGGTTGTGGATGTGTGTGCAGGGTGTGTGTTTGTGTGTGTGGCAGGGGTGTTGGTGTTGGCGGTGGGGCGGGGGATTCATACACAGGGCATTTGTGGAGTTATGTGGATGGTTGGTATGTTGGGGGTGTGTGTGATGGTTGTGTCGGGGTGTAGGGGAACACAAGGTGGGGTGGTTAAGAACACAGAGCTGGGGGTATAGGGAATCAGGCGGCTGGGGTGTTAGGGATACAGAGCTGGGGTGTTAGGGATACAGGGCTGGGTGTTAGGGAGGATACAAGGGATGGGGTGTTAGATACAGGCTGGGGTGTTAGGGGAATACAGGGCTGGGGTGTTAGGGATACAGAGCTGGGTGTTAGGGATACGGGCTGGGGTGTTTAGGATAAGGGTGGAGGTGTTAGGAGATATAGTCTAGCAGGGTGTGGGAGCTGTTCAATGACATGGCTGTACTGAGAGGCACAGAGGTTTGGGGACAGAGTGGACTGCCAGTCTAACGTGTATACTGACCTTCATCTAGCGCAGTGCTATGATCTAAATTAAATACGGAAGCAAGCTACCCCGCCCTCTCTGTGTTCTCCTGTACCGACCGACTTGCGATAGTGTTAGATCCCAAACAGGAGAAAAATACAGACTTTGACATTGATTAAAAATTTCAATTCTGTTCCAGTTCACCTGACGGTGTAAAATGTGTGGTTTCTACCCAAGATGTTTGTCAAAAAGACACCAGGGAGACAACCCCACAAAGCAAGCAAGGCAACAGTGACAGCAGAGTGCCACAGAGCTCCCTCAGGCATGGGTTTAGGCACATTTTTTTTCGAACAGACAGCTCTCTCTACTTCTCTCATTCCCTCGCTCTCTTTTTCCCCTCTCTCTTTCACACACTCTCTCTCTCCCACTTTCATCACTCCGCCTCTGTCAGTGAGGTAAAGGTTGCAGAGTGTTTACATCTGACTGTAACATTTGTAACCTCCTCCCGCCATGACGCCAAGACAAGCCAAACCTTTTCACAGTGAATAAAAGGAATGTAAAATCTCTTGAGTGTTGAGTGATACTGAGAAGGGCGGGATGGAGGACGCATGAAGCTTTTCCAAGCGGAGCAGCACGGACGATATGTCTTACCTCCACGTTGCTGGGCCTGTGGCTGGCGCTGGTATGCAGGCCAGGCGGGAGGGCTGTGGTGTGGGGGTAGGGTGGCAAGGGTGTAGAGGTGGGGTCTGGCGGGCTGAAAGACTGGTTGTGATGATGGCCAGGGCCCTGCGTTAGTTAGGCCAGTTAATGGTGACTGTGGATCGCTGTTCTACGTGACACACACACAGTACTCTATCAAATTCCTCTCTCTGTCTTTTCTCACACACACACACACACACACACACACCACACACACACCACACACACCACACAACACACAACACACACACACACACACACAACACGACAGCCACACCACAACACACATTCACGAATCTCTCTCTCTCTCTCTCACACACACACACGCACACAACACCACACACAAAACCACACCACACAATCACAATCTCTCCTCTCACCCCACAAACCCACACACACACACACACACCACACACACACACACAACACACCACACCCACACACACACACACATCACGCACACACAACACACACACACACACACACACACACAACACACACGCCAACACACCACACATATTTCACTCTCGTTCCACAACACAACACTCTCTCTATCTCAGGTCTGTCTGATTGTACTCTCTCTCCCTTTCTCTCT
>NC_036842.1:11109333-11112518 GCF_002910315.2 Salvelinus sp. IW2-2015
ACACACACCACCGTCTGAGAGAAGGAGCGAAACACACACACCACCGTTCGAGAGAAGAGCGAGGAAGGAGCACACACACGTTTGAGAGAAGGAGCGAGGAAGGAACAGCACACACCAGTCTGAGAGAAGGAGCGAGGAAGGAACACACACGGTCTGAGGAAGAAGGAGCGAGGAAAGGAAACACACACACCGTTCTGAGAGAAGGAGCGGAGGAGGACACACACACCGTATCTGAGAGAAGAAGCGGGGAAGGACACACACACCGTCTGAGAAAGGAGCGAGGGAGAGAGGACACGACACCGTCTGAGAGAAGGGAGCAGGAAAGGACACACACACCGTCTAGAGAAGAAGCGAGGAAGGACACGACAACCGTTCTGAGAGAAGAGCGCAGGAAGGACACACAACCCCGTCGAGAGAAGAAGCGGGGAAGGACACACACCACCTTGCTGAGAGAAGGCAGCGAAGAAGGAACACACACCTCTGAGAGAAGAAGGAGCGAGGAAGGACACACACACCGTCGAGAGAGAAGCGGGGAAGCACACACACACCGTCTGAGCACGATCAAATATTAAGAAGCCAATTATTAGCCCGTTCCTTTTCACCTCCATCACCATCTTGCACATAATGGTTGAAATGTGTTGATGTGTTTTGGGTGTTTAGGGAGCACAGGTTGAGGTGTTAAGAGGGTAGTGGGAGTAACCTAGCAGGCGTTGAGGTGTTAGGAGGGTTTAGGAGTAGCCTAGCAGGGTGGAGGTGTAAGAGGGTAGGGTAGCCTAGCAGGGTGAGGTGTTAAGAGGGGTTAGCGTGTAACCTAGTCGGGGAGGTGTTAGGAGCGGTAGGGAGTGCCTAGCAGGGTAGTGTTAGAGAAGGTAGGAGTAAGCCCTGCAGGGTGAGTTAAGAGGGGTAGGAGTAGGGCCTAGCAGGGTGAGGTGTTTAAGATTGGTAGAGTAGCCTAGCAGGGGGTGATGTATTCGGAGGTAGGGAGTAAGCCTAGCAGGGGTGAGGTGTTAGGGAGGGTAGGAGTAAGCCTAGCAGGGTGAGGTGTTAAGGGTAGGGAGTAACCTAGCAGGGCGTGAGGTGTTACGAGGGTTATGGAGTAGCCCTAGGCAGGGGTGAGTTGTTAAGAGGGTAGGAGGTTAGCCTAGCAGGGTGAGGTGTTAAGAGGGTAGGAGGCTAGCCTAGCAGTTGAGGTGAGTTGTTAAGAGGGTCTAGCCGGCGAGCTAGACGAGCGCTAGCAGGAGTGACCGGCCTGTGTAATGAAAGAGTACAGGTTTATGGGTGCGTAAGCACTAATGTCACGGTTGAGAAGAGTAAGTTTAACAGAGTTTGGGCCAGAGGTAAACAGGTTGACAATTAGGTACGAGGCAAGTAGAACTATATCATGCCGCTTTGGGCCGCATGCTTCAGTGAATGGTTTGTAAAAACTTCTACAGGGACTGAGGAGAATCGTGGCATCATTTTTCCGGTGATGTTTAGGAGCGGCTGAGAGAGCGAATAGCACGTAACCCTAGCGTATGATAGGTTAGATTACGGTCACGCCTTTCGTACCGCCAGGCATATTCAAAGGAGGCGGATTAGATGACCTGTGAGACGGGTGTAGATATAGAATTAGATGTAGGTATGAATATGGAGCTTGTAGTTACTAACAAGACCTATATAGCAGCATTTCATTCTGAGGGTCGAAGCCTTGATCGGGACTGTGGGGTTAAGCAGGATTAGTGAGTAAGGCCCGCTTTCCTAGCAGGGGTATGAGTAATTAACCTAATGAAAGACAGAGTCAGGGGTAACGTCATATCGCAAACTGGTGTGCCTTATCGTTCTGTCTAAAAATAGTCTACATGTTCATTGTTCAGGGTGTTAAGAGGGCTGTAGGAGCTAGCTAGCAGTGGGGTTGTATGGTGGTGTTAAGAGGGTAGGGAGTGAGCCTAGCAGGGTGAATGTGGTAAGAGGTAGGGAGTAGCCTAGCAGGTGACGGTGTTAAGGAGGGTAGGGGTCCTTCCTCGCTCCTTCTCTCAGACGGTGTGTGTGTCCTTCCTCGCTCCTTCTCTCAGACGGTGTGTGTGTGTTCGCTCCTTCTCTCAGACGGTCTGAGTGTGTCCTTCCTCTCCTTATCTCAGACGGTCTGAGTGTGTCCTTTCTCTCCTTATCTTAGACGGTCTGAGTGTGTCCTTCCTCTCTCCTCTCCTTTCTCCCGTCTTTCTCTCAGGTCAGGTAAAGCAAAGATAATTCAGATAGTTTTAAAGAAATGGATGGTATTCCGTAAATCTGTTTACACTCGTTATTGATTCATAATGTTTTTTTGTGTCTGTGTGTGTGTGTGTGGGGGGGGGGGTGTAGAAGAGGTTGCACCCCTTAATATCCTACTGTACATAGTGAATCATCCGACTCTTAAACCAATCGATTGGCTGAACAACGTCCTGCTCACCTTTCCACAGCAGGAGTACCAAACTTACCTCTGCATGACCTTTCTGAGGATGAAAGAGAGGTAAAGAAATCGGTTTGTTATCTATAGCTTTCTGTACTTTTTGCACTGAATTTGTACATTTTGCCTCAGATTTGTAGTTCCCAAATTTTCCATGGAAAATTCCAGAAAACATGTTTATGATCCAGAGATCCAAGAATCTGACATGTCTTCAGATACGCCACCATTTGATGTCATCTGTTACTTTGTTGTTGGGGAAAACATTCCAGCGTACTAGCCAAATTAATTGGTGGATAATCCCAGTTCTCTCAGTGAGAGAAACCAAACTGACAGGGACAGGGGGTATCTCTGCATGTGGCCTTCTCCCTTTCAACGCTGAAGCCTAAAACGACAAACCTTCAGCCGCTCTGCAGAGCCCAACCTCAGACATCTTGGATTAGCAGAACACAAAGAGCTCACASAGCCACTGGCAGCAGCAGGTCCAAACGTCATGTTTATTCCCCCTCTTGTTTCATTAATCATTTATTTGCCAGGCTAAATGTGAGCTGAGCTGAAGTGATGTTGTTTTCTGGGGAGGGCTACTGGGGTTAAGTGCCCTGGTGTCTGCTTCTCAGGGAGGTTGGTCCTCAGGATGTAGGGATGGCAGGAGAGGTGACTAGCAGTAGGGTAGGATGTAGAGATTGGCCCAAAGGAGAAAGTCCACAGCTGGGAGACAGCCTGAGCGGACCCATCTAAGTAATGTAGAATTGAGGAGCGGACACTA
>NC_036842.1:11115394-11117694 GCF_002910315.2 Salvelinus sp. IW2-2015
AGAGCCGTTTGAGTTTGGCCACACAACACCCTAATCTACCCCAGCACTATATGCCGCACACACAGCACACACCAACACACACAACCTACACACACACACACACACACACGCACAACACACACACACACACACACACACACACACACACACACACACACACACACACACACAGCCCGCACACACACACACACACACACACACACACACACACACACCACACACACACACACACACACGGTGGGAGCATCTCAGAGATGTATATTATAATCCAGGACATTTTTCATGTTTCTGTCTTCAAAGTCTTTCAGATCTGCCTCAGAGGGAGGTTGGGATCTCATACTGGCGACACAAACCTTAGAGAAGTTGTGTTGGGTTATACTTTGAAAGAGCAGGTTTTGATTTCCGTGCTACGAAAATCTGTACAGCTTGTTGATATAAGTAAGATCTTGGTGTGTTTGACACACACACACCACACACACACACACACACACACACACAAAACAAACCACACACCCACACACACACACACCACACAGTTGAGTGACAGAGAAACCTTGTGGCTGGGTGCTCAGAACAGTACCGAGCCCAGCGAAACAGATCCTAAATAATCATTAAACAATAATTAGCAATACTCGACACTGTTTTCTGCCACGCTTCATAACAATAGCAAAATCACAATCGTATTCATTTCTAAAGCTTCATTTAATAAAGTGGATGAGTCTAGTGCCTGGCGGCCCCATTAACTATATTCTACTTAACATTAATGCTCGTCATTAAAGAGATGTGATCCCATCCAGACATATAAGTGGGGAAAAGAGGGGAAGCAAATAGAGAGAAGAGAGAAAAGAGGAGAAGAGGGGCACTTCAAGGCAATATTGAGTCTGGATCCCTTCAGAGTCTAGCTTCTCCAATAGGAAATTAGAGCCGGCTAGAGCAGAATAGCTGAAATCCAAACATGAGGCATTTTTTGATTTCCCAAGTCTCCCCATTGTCAGCATTTGATGGTGTTAGCGTGTCTGCTACCAGATAGAGGGATAGAACCCGGCGCTGCACCATGTAAATAACTCATCAGGAGGATTGAGGATGAGAAGCGGCCTGGGCTGGTGAAATGACAGGGTCAGGCAGGGGTGCAGGGATGGATAGGTTCACCAGCGCATGCAATCCCTTCTGCACACTCCTGAGTTTTATCTCTCTCTCTCTCTCTCTCTCTTCTCTTTCTCTCTCTTCTCTCTTCTCACACTAGTAATGTAGAAGTGTTGATGAGCGGACACTAGTAATGTAGAAGTGTTGAAGAGCTATAGCATTTCACTTCAGATGACTTGAGAAATGACATAGGTAGCTATAAATTAGAGCTGATAAGAGTATTTCCTGAGGTGAGTAGTAAGATGCTTTAGATGGATTGGCTAGTTGCAGATCAATTTTTACTTCCTTTATGATCAATAAGGACTGCTCTCCAGGAGGAGAAAGCGTTGCCATTGGTGATTTATTGATTGGGGGTAGTCGTTGATGCATACTGATTAGGAGTACTCATACATGAGAGAGGCTGTAATCCACAGTTTTACAATGAAGATGTCAATACAGGTACGGCTGCTGTAGTGTTGCCTCAGGGAGGCCCGGAAGTAGAAAACACAGGTCACCTCAGGGTTGCACTGTAATCAGACTCAACAAGGAGTTTACTTTGACTTGAAAGAAGAAGTTCATGGAGACGGTTGCACATTTAACTCTCAATAGTCATTGTTTTGTAGTCCTGTTATAGACTGTTTGGACTGTAGGTGAGATGTTTCTCTTTTACCACTTTGTAGTTCCTGTGTTTTGTGTCACCCTGAATGCTCCTCCACAGCTCAGCTGTTCTCTACTGAGCTACAGTGTCCAAGTGTGCCTCTCTTTCCTCACTACTTCCATCAGTCAGTCAGTCAGTCAGACAGGTATTACTGGGCCTTTGTCACCACAGAGAGAGTGGCCTGACTGGCCAAGCAGGAGACCTGACTGAGGACCCACACTAATTAGCTAGTTTAAACAAACTCTGAAAGGAGGAAGGAGAAAAGCTTTCAGTGCCCCCTTTTAAAAAGACATTACCAGGAAACAGGGAGGGGGGTGGTAGAGTGGAGGGTTACTGATGGTCTGGAACCTGAGTCCTGTGTGTGTGTGTGTGTGTGTGTGTGTGTGTGTGTGTGTGTGTGCACGTGTGTGTGTGTGTGTGTGTGTGCACGTGTGGTGGTGTTGTGTGTGTTGCACGTGTGTGTAAGAGGGGCACTAACTGGATGCCTGGGGGAAGATTAGAGGCTGTGTGTGTGATGTGA
>NC_036842.1:11117719-11150275 GCF_002910315.2 Salvelinus sp. IW2-2015
GTGTGTGTGTGTGGTGTGTGTGTGTTGTGTGTGTGTGTGTGTGTGTGGTGTGTGTGGTGTGTGTGTGTGACGTGTGTGTGTGTGTGTTGTGTGCACGTTGTGTGTGTGTGTGTGTGCACGTGTGTGTAAGAGGGGCACTAACTGGATGCCTGGGGGAAGATTAGAGGCTTGTGTGTGGATGTAGGCCTGTCAGGCCTGTCAGAGTCGAGGAGCTTTCTGAGCAATCCCAGACTTTGACAAACTTGACCTCTAACCTCCAGTACATACAATCCCATTCCCAGAGAGCATTAGCCATGACTATAGAGAGGGAGGGGTGGGAAAGGGACAGGGAAGACTAAAAGAGTATAGTGAAACATACACTACATGACCAAAAGTATGTGGACACCTGCTCGTCGAACATCTCATTCCAAAATCATGAGCATTAGTACGGAGTTGGTCCCCACTTTGCTGCTAGAACAACCTCCACTCTTCTGGGAAGGCTTTCCACTAGATGTCGGAACATTGCTGCGGGGACTTGCTTCCAGTGAGCCACAAGAGCATTAGTGAGGTTGGGCACTGATGTTGGGCGATTAGGCCTGGCTCGCAGTCGGCGTTCCAACTCATCCCAAAGGTGTTCGATGGAGTTGAGGTCAGGGGTGTGTGCAGGCAAGTCAAGTTCTTCCACACCAATCTCAACAAACCATTTCTGTATGGACCTCGCTTTGTGCATGGGGGCATTGTCATGCTAAAACAGGAAAGGGCCTTCCCCAAACTGGTGCCACAAAGTTGGAAGCATAGAATTGTCTAGAATGTCATATTTCCCTTCACTGGAACTAATGGGAATAGCCCGAACCATGAAAAACAGCCCCAGACCATTATTCCTTCTCCACCAAACTTTACAGTTGGCACTATGCATTTGGGCACGTAGCGTTCTCCTGGCATCCGTCAAACCCAGATTTGTCCGTCGGACTTCCATCACTCCAGCTGACACTTGGCATTGCACATGGTGATCTTAGGCTTGTGTGCGGCTGCTCGGCCATGGAAACCCATTTCATGAAGCTCCCAACAAACAGTTATTTTGCTGACGTTGCTTCCAGAGGCCGTTTGGAACTCGGTAGTGAGTGTTGCAACCGAGGACATATGATTTTTATGTTCTACGCGCTTCAGCACTCGGCAGTCTCGTTCTGTGAGCTTGTGTGGCCTACCACTTTGCGGCTGAGCCGTTGTTGCTCTTAGACGTTTCCACTTCACAATAACAGCACTTACAGTTGACCGGGGCAGCTCTAGCCGGGCATAGATTTGACAAACTGACTTGTTGGAAAGGTGGCATCCTATAACGGTGCCACGTGGAACATTACTGAGCTCTTCAGTGAGGCCATTCTACTGCCAATGTTTGTCTATGGAGATTGCATGGCTGTGTGCTTGATTTTATACACCTGTCAGCAACGGGTGTGGCTGAAATAGCCAAATCCACGAATTTGAAGGGGTGTCCACATACTTTTGTATATACAGTGTAGTTCAGGAAAAATGCATGCCAAGTTTATCACAGCTTCTTATTTCTAGCAGGGTAACTTACTCAGCTGATATAGTACCTTGTGTGTATCAATCATTCAGTTATTTCTCCAAACACTCGACTGGAGTTTTCCACCAGTGTCTATGTGCAGGCTGTTAGTAAGTCTCAGTGGCAGTACACACAGGCAGTGATGTAGATTTGTGGTGTGTGATGTTGTGTAGAAGATGTCTTCATTATGAACTTGTCATGCACATGGTGGTAAACCCCACTAATGATCCAGACTTCTCAGTGCATTTCTCCTCCACACACACTCCACTTCCATCAAAAACAAACACTCCGAGCAGTGTGGAAAGGAAATCATATTTGAGAGGAACTTCCACTTCCTTTCTCTCCTTCTCCTTCTCTCCATTTCTTGGTGAGCGTGTGTGTGTGTGTTTTGCGGTTTAATAATAGAGCTGTGACAGACTGCCTGGCACAAGGGTTGTGTGTTTTTGAAAATAGGGAGACCCTAGGTCTCGTGACAGACCCCAGTTTCTTCAAAGGTAAGTGTGTGTGTGTGTGTGTGTGTGTGTGTGTGTGTGTGTGTGTGTGTGTGTGTGTGTGTGTGTGTGTGTGTGTGTGTGTGTGTGTGTGTGTGTGTGTGTGTGTGTGTGTGTGTGTGTGTGTGTGTTTATGTGTGTTTGATCAAAAACATAGTAATCAGACGAAGGGCTATTATCTTGTAAAGATGTTTAAATCACCTTGAGGATTTTGTGCCTGTGCTGTGCTGGTGGAGTTACAGAAGTGTTTAGTTTCAGTAGAAGCAGCTAGCACTTCAACAGAGCCTCATTCAGTAATAAGAAAGCTCCTGGCTGCTCAAGAGGTCGAACACACACACAACACACACACACACACACACCACACACACAACACACACACACACACACACACACACACACACACACACTGGCTCAGAAAGACACAAACACACACCAAACACACATGACAGACCACCGACTTCACACAAGCAGACATACAGTATGGCTACATTTGGTCCAAAATGTTCATGGATTAGTTTTGGTTACATAACTACTGTGCCTGCTCACTGAACATCTAACTCTAACCTGTGAGTGACTAACTATGAGGATGTTACCTGCTTTTAATTTCAGTACTCAGAACCATTTCCCACCATGTAATTTTACCGCAAGGTTTGATTGATATTGAGCCCATAGACTGTAGACTCAAACACCCTCAGATAGAGACACACACACATACACACACACACACATGCACACACGCACACAACACCACACCACACCACACACACACACACACACACACACACACACACACACACACACACACACACACACACACACACACACACACACCAACACACACACACACAACACACACACACACACACACACACACACACACACACTGAGCATATTTGAAGTACAGACACAGGGAAGACTGCTGTGTGATGTGATGTATGGTCTTAATTTCCTCCCCTGTGGACCTGACGGAGGCAGGGGAAATGTATCTCAGATGATGGCCTTGTTTCTACCTCGTGAGCTCCGAATTAACACATTTATTAAAGCGCTGGGTTCAGATCTTCCCTTATTACCAGGCAAACTGCTGAGCTGTGTTGTGTAAGCTCAAATTGAAATGAAAGCTGTAGATTAATGAATGAAATGGTTAGCTCTGGCTGGAAGCCATCTTCACCATCATAGATTTACTGGGCCGGCCCATAAAGGACAGACAGCGGCAGGCTGGGACACATGAAATACGTATTTCATATCTCTCCTCCTCAGCGCACGTGCATGTGTGTGATTGAGTGTGTGTATTATCAGGGAGAAAGCAGAAGTCAGAACAGTTACATTCAGCTTGGCATGTGTTCCTTGTTTTTCAGCAGTCAGCGTGTGTCTGAGTGTGTGAGTGAGTGAGTGTGTGATTGTGTGAGTGAGTGTGTTATACAACAAGGTCCCATAGAAGCTCAGTGCTGTCAGTGTGTGTCAGTTCAAAGGAAGTCCCACCAGGTGACATGTGTAGTGGGTCAACCTAGTCCTATCTATTTACTTAGAGCTGGCCTTATTAGGGGAAACATGCTTATAGGTGTGTGTGTGTGATTCTGTGTGCGTGTGATTCTGTGTGTGTGTGTGATTCTGTGTGTGTTGTAGAGACTAGAGCGTGTTTAGTTTGTGATGGTCCAGTAGAGTAGCATATGGTGCTTTTACTTTCGTCTTTAAGCCTTTGGCTTGGCCTTTGGCTTGGCTCCATGAGTCACATGAGGTAATGATATAGCCGACCCTAAGCAGAGTCCCTAGAAACAGTGTGTGTGTGACAGAGTAGATGTGTGTTGGATTCAGAGGGTCCTGGTGGGTCAGTGTGTTCTGCAGTAGGTGCTTAGCCCAAGGCCTGTGTGTTAGAAGGTGCTAACTGAAGGAGCAGGGCCAGGCAGGGAGGAGCAGGGCCCGGAGGCCCAGGGCCCGGAGGCCCAGAGAGGGGTAGCTCCTGCAGGCCTGAGTGAGTGTGAACACGGCAACCTCAGCCTGGCCCACATGGCATGTATTATCAACTCTCACACACAGAGGCCGAATCCTAACCAACCACAACCACCGTCACAGACAACTAATCACTGCCCACACAGGAAGGCATTGACCATCTCTCAACTATTGATGAACAGTCCTAACTAATAAACAGGTACGCACTCGTTAGTATTCCCCTGACATCATCCTCATTTCCCAATTAGGAGAAGAGGTGATTATGCTGGTTAGTGATTGGATGTGCTGGTTAAGTACTGAGGAGCTACCAAAAGACAACGAACGACTCTACCGATGCTCAGTTCACTGTAAGATTCAGATGGGTTTAGTGCTGTTTTGTTTCTTTGAAGGTAAAAGTATAGACCACATGAATGAAAGTCTCTCTCTCTCTCTCATTTCCTGTGAGGGGCAGGTTGACATTTATTGGGATGAGTCTTGTCCCTGAGGCAGAGCTGAGCGGTTTCCAGCTAGTGACCACCCTGCAGAGCTGCATACATGACAAGATTCATGACAAATAAATGCCAACCCCTGAGGTGCTTCCTGTGACTAGGAAGTCTGCTGGGATGGATGGCAGAACTGTGCAGGAGCTTTGATTTTAATATGTGTGCTGCAGATAATGGAGTTTTTATCTTAGCTAACCCTCCCCCTGCTCCTGCCTCCACCATGACCGGATGTCTCAGGGGCACCTCATCCCCAGTCTCTCACCTCCCCACCACGTCCCCCTACCCACCTCCCCACCCTGTCCCCTACTCACCTCCCCTACCTCCTACCCTGCAGCAGCAGTAGTCAGCCAGGCTAATGGAGCCACTTACCGGCCCTTTAAATGTTAACGGTGTTGTTTAACCCCTTATTGACGAGCCTAGACCAGCCCAGGCTGAATGATGACAGAATTGTAGATCATATATCTTGGATCATTTCCTTATTGGACTTCATGGTTTGTAGTCTACTGTGTGTAGCATAGCTGTTCTTTTCACAAACTGATGTATGGTGTGCAGTGATTGATTGATTCCCTCTGCCGCCACATACAGTGCCTTCGGGAAAGTACTCAGATACCTTGACTTTTTCCACGTTTTGGTAGGTTACGTCCTTATTCGAAAATGGATTAAATTGCTTTTTTCCCCCGTCAATCGACACACAATACCCCATAATGACAAAGCAGAAACTGTTTTTTTTGAATTTTATGTTGATTTATGAAATAAAATCAACTGAAATATCAYATTTACATAAGTATTCAAGTAGCAGAGAGCCACTCTGGAAATGTGATGTGTTTGAAGAGTATATTGTTTCAAACTATGGAGAAAAAAAATAAGCTAAATCAAAAAGGGTACTTTTGAAATATTAATAATACTATTTCAGAATCTAGACATACTCCATATTTAAGAGAACACTATAAGGAGTATAATGACAGCCAGATGTTGTCTGTATCATGTACGGTTCACAGATCATGGGGTCTTACTTACTGGAGGCATATATAGGTCTAAAATGGCCACTTTCATCATGATTTTCTAAAAAATGGTTTGTGATCCAAATGTAAAAAGCATGTCAAACACCCTTCCTCCCAATAAGTTTTTGTGTTCAGACATTTCTCACAATCTGAGATACCAAAAGTATTTTCCATCCATGTTGGCATGGAATCGCCCCACTGGACCATCAGTATGTTAGAGAGAAGCACAAGGCTTGGGTCCAGTAAGGTCATAGAGAGATTTTCCTTGGGGAATCGATTTAGAGCCTCGTGTAATCTGGGGCGTGGTCCTAATATCTAATATAATGTCTTTGGGGGTACATCTCTTCCCACACTGATGGAATATCACCTTTAGCCCCAAGGCTTAAGACCAAAGGAAATGTGTTTACCCATGAGGAAAGACATAGGGGTCACATGCAATATTGCACTGAATAAACCCCCTCCGTATATGTACACAGAGTATATATGTACACATGACAGGTCCTGTTAAAAGCAGGCGTAATCTCTGTGTCCTGCTCTGAAGCATCCAACTGGCTCTGCTTCCTCCATCGCCACACTGCCCAGGGTCATGCACCCTAGCAGGAGAGCCACTCCACCGTAATTCCCTTCCTCGCTCCCCACCCTTCTCCCCTTCCCAGAGCCAGCCGTATCCCCTCACCTCAGGGTAGGGGCTCGGGGTCTGGCGTGGGGGTCTGGGGCATGCATGTTAGCCAGCTGCCAAATGAAAGGGGGTAAATCAGCCAAATGAAAACAAATAGTCAGGTCTGCTTGACCCTAATTAAAGCCGTATGTACGTTCCTCCCCCTCAGAGTACTACATGTTCTATGTTCTACACACACTCTGACTGGGCTTCTGGAGACACGTTCTCCTTCTATACACACTCCATAAATTCTATACACAATCCAGTCCTGAGTTCCTTCGTTTCCGACACAGAATAGTGTGTTACCATTGGCTGATGTGACTCATGTAACTTCTGGGTCGACTGTACCGTTATGTATCACATTAAATGGCATGCTATTATTATCCAAAGGTCATTTCTATTTCAGAGCTGGAAACAAACAAAATATTAGACATTTTAATGACAGAATGAATTGAAAAAGCATTTTGATATTCAGATAGTTTGGCATGGAAATGGAAATTGCCTCAGCTTGATATTTATTCAAATTTTTCTCAGACTAATTTATTTTTTCTCTTCTTTGTTCCATGTCTGGATCCTCTTCTCCTCACCTACCATGACTGTGTCATCTACAGGTAAGACTACTGTACCTCTGAAATAAATATTTTCGTTACACTTTGTTAAATCTCAAGTATAGTAGCTGCAGTGCCTTCAGAAGGTTTTCACACCCCTTGTCTTTTTCCACGTTTTGTTGTTTTACAGCCTGAATTAAAAATGAATTCAATTGAGATTTTTTGTCACTGGCCCACACACAATACTCCATAATGTCAAAGCGTAATTATGTTTTCGAAATTTWTACACATTTATAAAACATTTAAAGCTTAAAAGTCTTGAGATAATAAGTATTCAATTCCTTTGTTATGGCAAGCTCAAATAATAGTGTTTAACATGATTTTTCAGGGATTTCACCATGAGACCAATGATGACTTTAAAACAGTTACAGCATTTAATGGCTGTGATAAGAGAAAACTGAGGCTGGATCAACAACATTATACACTGAACAAAAATATAAATGCAACATGTAAAGTGGTGGTACCATGTTTCATGAGCTGAAATAGAAGATTCTAGAAATATTCCATACGCACAAAAATATTATTTTTCTTAACTTTTGGGCACAAATTTGTTTACATCTCTGTTTAGTGAGCATTTCTCCTATGCCAAAATAATCCATCCACCTGATTTAAAAAGCATGATCATTACACAGGTGCACCTTGTGCTAAAAGACACCAYTCTAAAATGTGCAGACCCCCCCATGTTTTGTCACGCAACAAAACGCCACGGATGTCTCAAGTTTTGAGGGAGCGTGCAATTGGCATGCTGACTGCAAGAATGTCCACCACAGCTGTTACCAGAGAATTGAATGTTCATTTCTCTACCATAAGCCGGCTCAAACGTTGTTTTAGATCTTGTCAGTACGTCCAACTGGCCTCACAACCGCAGACCACTTGTAACCACGCCAGCCCAGGACCTCCACATCCGGTTTCTTCACCTGCGGTATCGTCTGAGACCAGCCACCCGGACAGCTGAGGAAACTAAGTTTGCACAACCAAAGAATTTCTGCACAAACTGTCAAAAACCGTCTCAGGGAAGCTCATCTGCGTGCTCGCCGTCCTCGCCAGGGTCTTGACCTGACTGCAGTTCGTCGTCAGTGGGCAAATGCTCACCTTTGATGGCCAGTGGCACGCTGGAGAAGTGTGCTCTTCACAGAGGAATCTCAGTTTCAACTGTACTGGGCAGATGGCAGAACAGAGTGCCCCATGGTGGCGCTGGGGTTATGGTATGGGCAGGCATAAGCTACAGACAACGAACATGATTGCATTTTATCGATGGCATTTTGAATGCACAGAGATACCGTGACGAGATCCTGAGGCCCATTGTTGTGCCATTCATCTGCTGCCATCATCTCATCTTGCAGCATGATAATTCACGGCCCCATGTTGCAAGGATCTGTTCACAATTCCTGCACACTAAAAATGTCCCAGTTCTTCCATGGCCTGCATATTCACCAGACATGTCACCCGTTGAGCATAGTTGGGATGTTCTGGATCGACGTGTACGACAGCGTGTTCCAGTTCCCACCAGWTACTGACTGGTTTTCTGATTCACGGCCCTACCATTTTTTWAAGGTATCTGTTACCAACAGATTCATATCTGTATTCCCAGTCATGTAAAATCCATAGATTAGGGCCTAATGAATTTATTTCAATTGACTGATTTCTTTATAAATTGTAACTCAATAAAATCTTAACAATTGTGTTATTTTGCGTTTATATTTTTGTTCAGTGTAGTTACTCCACAATACTAACCTAACTGACAGAATGAAAAGAAGGAAGCCTGTACAGAATAAAGATATTCCAAAACATGCATCCTGTTTGCAACAAGACACTAAAGTAATGCAAAGATTTGGAAAAACAATTAACTTTTTGTCCTGAATACAACGTGTTATGTTTGGGCAAATCCAATACAACGTATTACTGAGAATCACTCTCTATACTTTCAAGCATAGTGGTGGCTGAGTTACAGTTGAAGTCGGAAGTTTACATACACTTAGGTTGGAGTCATTAGAACTSGTTTTTCAACCACTCCACACATTTCTTGTTAACAAACTATAGTATTGGCAAGTCGGTTAGGACATCTACTGTGTGCATGACACAAGTCATTTTTCCAAAAATTGTTTACAGACAGATTATTTMACTTATAATTCACTGTATCACAATTCCAGTGGGTCAGAAGTTTACATACACTAAGTTGACTGTGCCTTTAAACAGCTTGGAAAATAGGAAAATGGTAAAAACCTGACTCGGTTACACCAGCTCTGTCAGGAAGAATGGGCCAAAATTCACCTAACTTATTGTGGGAAGCTTGTGGAAGGCTACCCAAAATGTTTGACCCAAGTTAAATAATTTAAAGGCAATGCTACCAAATACTAATTGAGTGTATGTAAACTTCTGACTCACTGGGAATGTGATGAAAGAAATAAAAGCTGAAAGAAATAATTCTCTCTACTATTATTCTGACATTTCACATTCTTAAAATAAAGTGGTGATCCTAACTGACCTAAGAAAGGGAATTTTTACTAAGATTAAATGTCAGGAATTGTACAAACTGAGTTTAAATGTATTTGGCTAAGTTGTATGTAAACTTCCGACTTCAACTGTTTGTCATGGGCTAAGGACTGGGGATTATTTCAGGATAAAAAAATAAATGGAATGGATCTAAGTACAGGCAAAATCCTTGAGGAAAACCTGGTTCAGTCACTGGGATTTGAATTCACCTTTCAGCAGGAGAATAACCTAAAACACAAGGCCAAATCTACACTGGAGTTGCTTACCAAGGAGATAGTGAATGTGGCCGAGTTACAGTTTTGACTTAAAGCTGCTTGAACATCTATGGCAAGACCTGAAAATGGTTGTCAATAAATTATCAACAACCAATTTGACAGAGTTTGAAGAATTTTGAAAAGAGTAATAGGCAAATGTTATACAATCCTGGTCTGGAAAACTCTTAGAGACTTACCAAAAAAGACTCACAGCTGTAATCGCTGCCAAAGGTGCCTCTACAAAATATGGACTCAGAGCAGTGAATTCTTATCTAAATGGAATATTTAATTTTCAATAAATTCGAGAAAAAAAATCCTGAAAACATGTTTTCACTTTGTCATTATGGGGTATTGTGTGGAGATAAGAGACCGAAAAACACTTTCGTTTTGATTTCAGGCTGTAAGGCAACAAAATGTGGAATAAGTCAAGGGGTGTGAATATTTTCTAAAGGCCCTGTAGCTGCTAGCTAGATAACATGGCGCCATTAATGCCATTGAGACGGCGTAAAACAAAGAGATGCACTATAACCGTATGAATGATACATGGGCCAGGCACCAGGCAGACCCCACACACCTGGAGGAGGGAAGGAGGGCTTACATCATGGGAGGGGTGCTATAATGATGAGAAATGCATGAGCGCTGTTGTAATGGGCCGCGGGGATTGGCTTACATGACCTCGCTGTACCTGCATAATCTCATCTACAAACTGAATGAGGCCTAACACCGTGTGTGTTATTGCCTATCATACACACATTCTCATTTATATTATAACGAGGGTGTCAGGATCATTCTGCCTCTCCATCCATAATGGGAGAATACAGATTGATAGGACTGGTAGACTCTGTAGGGATGTACATGTGGAAGGGCACAACAACGGGTCATGTAGTATTGAAATAGAACGAATCAAAACATGCTGAGAAGATATGCAGGCCTCCAGATCATGTGACTGTGGATGTAATGGACTTGTTTTGCCTCAGCCAGGTGATTGTGAAGGAAGTTGATTTGAATCAGACTGTTGCATGAGAAAATCCCTGAGTCATCCTCCATCTCTTTGGCCTGCTGTTAGATGATAGCAGTCAATGATTGACAGCTCTATGTAATCCTACTCATCATGGGGCTCAGAGGCTCCATCTCTCCCATAACTACTAATACAGTAATACCTATGAAGAGGCTGGGTACTGTTAGAGCGGGAAATGGATGCCTCCAGCCATACAGCCGTAGAGCCCTTCTATCAGCTCCTCTCCCAGGCCGGCAGGAAGTATCTGTTCACGACGGTTCGGGGGGAACAGGAAGGCTTACTGACCCATGGACAAGTTCAATTAGCATTCGCCAACGACACCTGCTCTCCMCGCCACCTCTCAGCGCTACAGTACGCCCACAGGCAGTGTGCTTGTGTGTGTGCTTGTGTGTGTGTGTGTGTCTCTCTGTGTGTGTGTTTGGTGTTATTGCACATCTCCATGAAATATTAAAGCAGGCCAGGCTTGGGCCTGTGAGTGCACTGGGGTTAGTACTCCCAGTCCCCCCTCTCATCAAAAATTAAATAATGAGCAGAGGATAGAAGGAGAGGAGGAGTGGAGAATGGGGAACGCGAGGGAGGGGAGTGAAGGAAAAGAGAGTGCAGGGGGATGAGAGGAAAGTTTACAGTTTTTATGTCACGTGCACTGAAACACATGTCTTGTTCTAAACCATCAATGCCGTAATCAATATCAACGTAAACATTTAAACTCAGTTTTTCACAATTCCTGACATTTAGTCCTAGTAAGAATTCCCTGTCTTAGGTCAGTTAGGATCACCACTTTATTTTAAGAATGTGAAATGTCAGGATAATAGTAGAGAAAATGATTTATTTCAGCTTTTATTTCTTTCATCACATTCCCAGTGGGTCAGAAGTTTACATACACTCAATTAGTATTTGGTAGCATTGCCTTTAAATTGTTTAACTTGGGTCAAACGTTTCGGGTAGGCTTTCCACAAGCTTCCCACAATAAGTTGGGTGAATTTTGGCCCATTCCTCCTGACAGAGTCAGGTTTGTAGGCCTCCTTGCTCGCACACGCTTTTTCAGTTCTGTCCACAAATGTTCTATAGGATTTAGGTCAGGGCTTTGTGATGGCCACTCCAATACCTTAAATTTGTTGTCCTTAAGCCATTTTGCCACAACTTTGTAAGTATGCTTGGGGTCATTGTCCATTCGGAAGACCCATTGCGACCAAGCTTTAACTTCCTGACTGACGTCTTGAGATGTTGCTTTAATATATCCACATACATTTCCATCCTCATGATGCTATCTATTTTGTGAAGTGCACCAGGCCCTCCTGCAGCAAAGCATCCCCACAACATGATGCTGCCATCCCCGTSCTTCACGGTTGGGATGGTGTTCTTCGGCTTGCAAGCATCCCCCCTTTTCCTCCAAACATAACGATGGTCATTATGGCCAAACAGTTCTATTTTTGTTTCATCAGACCAGAGGACATTTCTCCAAAAAGTACAATCTTTGTCCCCATGTGCAGTTGCAAACCGTAGTCTGGCTTTTTTATGGAGGTTTTGGAGCAGTGGCTTCTTCCTTGCTGAGCGGCCTTTCAGGATATGTCGATATAGGACTCGTTTTATTGTGGATATAGATACTTTTGTACCCGTTTCCTCCAGCATCTTCACAAGGTTCTTTGCTGTTGTTCTGGGATTGATTTGCACTTTTCGCACCAAAGTACCTTCATCTCAAGGAGACAGAACGTGTCTCCTTCCTGAGTGGTATGATGGCTGCGTGGTCCCATGGTGTTTATACTTGCTTTGTACAGATGAACGTGATACCTTCAGGCGTTTGGAAATTGCTCCCAAGGATGACCCAGACTTGTGGAGTCTACAATTCTTTTTCTGAGGTCTTGGCTGATTTCTTTAAATTTTTCTATGATGTCAAGCAGAGAGGCACTGAGGTTGAAGGTAGGCCTTGAAATACGTCCACAGGTACACCTCCAATTGACTCAAATGATGTCAATTAGCCTATCAGAAGCTTCTAAAGCCATGACATCATTTTCTGGAATTTTCCAAGCTGTTTAAAGGCACAGTCAACTTAGTGTATGTAAACTTCTGACCCACTGGAATTGTGATACAGTTGGAAAAATTACTTGTGTCATGCACAAAGTAGATGTCCTAACCGACTTGCCAAAACTATAGTTTGTTAACAAGAAATTTGTGGAGTGGTTGAAAAACAAGTTTTAATGACTCCAACCTAAGTGTATGTAAACTTCCGACTTCAACTGTAGAGATGTATAGGGGTAAGGTGACAAGGCATCAGGATATATGATAAACAGAGTAGCAGCAGCGTAAATTATGATTGTATGTGAGTTTGTGTGCGTGTGTGTAGAGTCAGTATAAATGKTTGTGTGTGTTATGTGTGTGAGCAAATGAAGTGAGTGTGTGTGTGCGTGTGTTGGAGTGTCAGTGTGTAGAGTCCTGTGAGAGTACATAGAGACAGTGCAAGAATACAAATAAAATACAAGTGTCAAGTCAGATAGTCCATATAGCMATTTTTCTAGCTATTTAGCAGTCATGGATTGGGGATAAAAGCTGTTCTGGAGTCTGTTGGTATTGGGAAGAGTTAAGTATTGGGAAAGAAAAGACAGGAGGGAATTTGCAGTTAATTGTTATTCTCACCAGGGATATTGAAAGAGGGAAGCCTAGCGTCAGAGCTATGCTTGTGTTTCAAGAGGAAGTCAAGGTAACACCAGGGTCTGGCTGAGGGTTTTAAACTCTGCTTATAACCAAGGCCATTATTGGTTGTCAAACCCAAAAGTTAATTTAGGACCCTGAGAGAAGACGGACAGTGACAGACAGACGGAGAGTAGAGGTGAAAGAGAGGAGCCCCAGCTCGTAATGGGGTTAACCTCTGACCCCCAGCTGTGTCTTGACCCCCTCTAATGCAGTGTGACTGACAGCTCTGGATCAGCTCACATTCTTCATGTCTGTCGCAGTGGCAACGGGGGGAAAAAGTCCACCATGACCGAATTAAATTCAATTAGATTTGTAAATTAAATAAATGTCTGAAAATACATAAAACAAATATGACACAGCAAYGACAATTCTCAGACTTCATTATCCTTGGTGTCTTGAGCACCAGTCATTAACTTTGAGTGTCCATTCCCGTCATAATCCTATAGAAGGTAAGTGGTGTAAAGACTGCATGCTGGCCCTGCTCTGTAGGATGGCAGAGTAGTGCTCCCTATAAGTCCTCTGATCTAGGGCTGGGCGGTATGCCATATATTACTATATACCGGTATTGATGAAAGGACCGGCTTTTTACTTTACCTTCTATAACGGTATTTGATTGTTTGGTTTTTGTTTATGTGACACAAAAAACGCTATATGAGTAATCTCTCTCCATGCCGCTTTCCAGACAGACCTAGCCCTGCCCCTTGTCACTCAAGTTGTTCGACCACAATACACTTGTGTTCAGTTTGCATGGTGATGCAACAATGTTGACGACAAGGATGCTGTTTTTGTTGTGCTTCTTAATAAAAATGTTCAAGCGTTCTATAATTACGCTATTCGTTTGTTTCTTATATTTGCAAACAACTAGTTTATCTTTTCTTAGCAAGTTGTAGCTAAATCGTGTTAGCCGCTAATGCTAATTGCTAGTTTGCGGTAGCCGCTAACGCTAATCGCTAGTTAGCTGGCTAGCTAATAAACGTACTGAGTCAGAGCAAACGTAGCTAGCTAAAGCCCTATGCCAGTGATGAAGTAGACCTAAATCAGCATGTTGCTTGTGCAACAGTATCTTCTAAATCAAAGAGGAATAGGTGAAGCATGAACATGTTAGCTACATGAAGTGAAGAGAAAACATTTCATGTAGCCATAGATTATATGGACCCCTAGGAAACACTGACCAACACATTGGTTCCTGCCTTGTCAAAATAACTCCTCCCTGACATTTTAATTCGTTGTCATGTCAAACAACAGTGTATTCAAAGTGTTCACAATTTTTTATATTCTAACTATAGAATTAGAATAATCATTATATTTCCATGATTCCAACAGTTCACCTAAGTGTTTTGATCTAATCGCAATTGCAACATTTGGTTAAAATCAGGCCTCGATTTTTTGCGCATATTGTGCAGCCCTACGTGGCAGTGTGGAAATGATCTCAAATGAGTGCAGGAAATTCAGAAATTGGAAATGTAGAAAACAATTTGGGTTTGAAGTTGAATTGAACAGTATAAAACAATTTGAATGGAGAAAGACCCATTAAAATCACTTAGAATGTATGTGTTGCCACCGTTGGTTCACACACCACTCATAAAGCACATTAACAACTCTTATTATTCAAAAACATTAAATACTGTCAGAAAATGTGAAAAATAGTGTATATGACATTTTGGCCATATCGCCCAGCCCTACTCTGATCATCCAATCCCATCGCGGCATTCCACTAATGGAGCACATGGAAGGCTTCAAAAGGAGACTAATTGTTGTCTGTTTGTTTGTTAATGTGCTCCTTGTTTGGTGGTGCTGCGAACAGATGTGCCTGATGAGCTTAGTGGAGAGCTGGAGAGAGATGTAATCAGAGAGGAAGGAGGGATGAGAGAGGAGGGATGAGAGGGGAGGGATGAGAGGAAGGAGGGATGAGAGAGGAGGGATGAGCAGTACAATCAGACGTGTAATTATCACTACTGGAGTCGATCTGCCTGAACTGAGAAAGAAAAACAAAGTTGTGTGCTGATGATGCACCTTGAGTGAGCACAGTTTCTTTCCTTCGTCAAAAGCGGTCTGGATGCTTTTGGAGAATACTATAAGCAGGCCATTCATAATGCACACCAGACTCACTTCACCAGAAAAAACATTTGCAAAATGGAGGATGTGTGCATGGATGAATCACAGGAAATATTATAGAGCACCTGGTCTGCACTCTGGTCTGCACTCTGGTCTACACTCTGGTCTACAACCCTTAGCAACTAGATAGAAAATGTAGAATAGAGACGTGTATTGAAGTGAGCAAGAGGAGGTCAACAGGGGTTGATTGGAGGTAAAGTCTTCCTGCATGCTTCATTAGTTGACCCCTGTCGGTCTGTGATGTAGCCTCAGGGGTTTCAATGGGGTCATGACCTTTTAGTTAGCTGTAAAATGTTTTATGTCCTCAGAGGTTGGTGGACACCTGGTGGCCTTCTGTATGGGCTGATGTTGGGTGAACATAGATGGAGGTCCAACTGTACATCTGGTTCAGTTTAATATCAAAAGGCCTCAATGTTGATTCAAGTCACGACACTTTGGTTTATCTCCTCCTTCAATCTCAAGAAAACAAAACAAGAGGCGTGGCCACTAAGAGGTGGATGAAGCACTCCTGCTTCTAGTCTGCTTGTTAAAGAAAACTTTTTGCTGAAGTCTCTTTACTTCAGCAAAAACAACAACAGCTGTGATTTTGTATTTTCTTCTTTAAAAAATAAATAATATATATATATGTATATATATATATATATATATATATATATATAACTATGAATAAGTGCATGTACCCTCTTCACAAAAAGCAATTTGTCAAGTTTGGGGCACTTTGTCACAACAGATTGCAGTGGCACTCGGGCTGTGCATTGTGAAGTGACTGGAGGACTCCACTCTCTCTCCAGCAGAGAGTCATCACATCAGGAGCTCTCTGTGGCTAAGGGGTATGTGGAGCCTTAATGGCCCCTGGCACGGACTGCACTATGCTGGGTGGCAGGAGGGCCCTGAGGTGATGTAGCTACGCTAGCAACGCCACACATGCACATTGCCTGGCAGCCACAACACACATGGAAATGTACAGGAACAGAAATGTACGGTACATGGTACAGAAATATACTTCATAAATGGAAGCTGAATGGAGCTGTTTAATACTGAATGCATATTCTGTAACGTGTAACCACTGGCTTTCTTTATCAATTCCGCTGATGGCAGAGTGGAATGGGTTTCAATGGGTTAGGTTATGGATTTATATGGCTTGTGTCTTGAGAGGGAGCCTTTCCTTCGCCTTTGTCTTCTTCCTCTACTTTCCTCCTCACACTTTCCACCCATCTACACCTCTCTCTCTCCCTCCTCTCTYTAGCCCCCCTCCCCTCTCTCTGTTGTAATGTGAAAGTGTTGCCCATGGGAGACGAGGAGGCAGTTAGGGTATAGTGCCCTTAAGCACTGCAGCCCCTCTCACCCTCCCCTGATTATAGCCACCCCCACACCCTCCTCCCCCCCAGCAGAACCCCACAGCCCAACCCAAATCTCCAGCGAACCGTCTGCAGCCAAATTGCATTTTTACGGCGTGACACTCCGGAGCTCCAAGCGGCTCACACGTTCATCACGATCACGCTCTGAAAAAGGAATGGGTCTAATGTGTGTGGGGCGTTTATGTGGGGTGGTTGCATGGATGTGGATGGCTCTTATATAAGGGGGTTTACTATATGCGTGTGTGCTCCAATAAGTATGTGGGTATAGGAATGGGTGATTCTCTAGTGTGTATATCATACTGTACAAAGTCTATGCAGCCTCAGTCCCTCCTCCTCCTCCTCCTCCTCCTCCTCCTCCTATGTGAGAGAATAAAGCGTTAGCGGTGGTTGGGAGGGAGGGGAGCCACTCATCCCTGTGTGTAGGAGATAATGACAGCAGAGAGAGGGTAATGTACAGTAATATAAACACTCATGGCTCCTGGGGGAACAGATGATATGAAGACAGTGTGAAACTCTCCTGTTATATTGCCTTTATTATGATGCTGCTGTTGACACGTGGCACAGCACATATTGAAGCAAGAATATTACATGTATTAAAAACACATTAGTAAAATACAGCCGTAAAATATAATACTACCGCTGTGTGGTGGGGTTTATATTCAGGCAGAGTATTGCCTGTATATGTTAGAATGGGGATGGAAGACAGTATTACCTTGTAGTTTCAACATGGTGTGAATGATTTCCTTATGAGGGGGTAATATGACAGTAGGCAGTGGGTGTAATTTCATCAGTGTCAATTCTCCATTATTGTTACTAATCTGAATCCACTGTCTGCCATGTTTCCCCCCTCAGGAGCCATTTTTTAAACACACTAGTTTTAAAGTGCTGCAGTTAAATGGAAATAGGCTGTTAGGTTGTGGTGGTGCAGGTTGAATGGTTGGCAAGGCACTGGACATAAATCTTGTCCCCGGGGCTCCCAATATTCTCTCTGCTCCGATAAGAGCTGAAAAGTTATGATAATGTTTAGTGTAGTCAGGAGTGGTGGACCCCGCCTCAGCAGACACACCATTAATCACAGCTGTCTGGCCCAGGGAGGGCTGGAGAAAGGAGGGGAGAGGGGGAGGTTGGGGAGAAGACAGTCTGGTGAGGACGTGGGGGCTGATGGTGCTGGCTAAAACCACCAGCCTGTGAAGAAGTCTCTCTCTCTCTGTGTTTTCCTTTCTCTTTTTCTGTCTCTCCCTTTCTCTCTCTCTCTCTTTCTCTCTCTCTCCCCCTTTTTTTCTTTCTCTCTCTCCCTTTTTTCTCTCTCTCTCTCTCTCTCTCTCTCTTTCTCTCTTTCTCTCTCTTCCTCTCTATAAACTATCTCTCTCTCTCTCTCCCCCCTCCTATCTCTAGTCATATTGTCGTTGCTCTCGCCCCCTCTCTTGCCCCAGTGTTTACTACCCTGTCGTGCACACTGTGCATTTCCCTGCCCCTGTCTGTCACTCATATCAGGGAGTCAGGGCTCACAATTCATAGAGGGAGGGGGATGTATAACATTTTGAAATGTGTGTGTATTCGTACATGTGTGTGGAGTGTAATGGGTGAGTTGATGGTGCTGTGACGTAGTCGCCATCATTGGTTGGTGTGACAGTCATTGGTTGAGGAGAGGGGGCTCATGTGGTGACCAGCACCCCTCTCTGGTACGTGCATCAATCCCACAATACTGATAAAGACTGAATAAGACTGAATCAATCTGTATGCATTCATTTTGAGATGGTTTAAGGAGGATACGCTTCTCCGGGTTCTACAACCGTTTTTTTAAAGGTTATTTGTACCTTCACACTTTCAATTGTGATAATGACTTCTCTATGAGGTTGTGTGTGTGTGTGTGTGTGTGTGTGTGTGTGTGTGTGGTGTGTGACAGATCTGCGTACAAAGAAAGATGGCACGAGCTGTGGGTGTGTGTGTGTGTGTGTGTGTGTGTGTGTGTGTGTGTGTGTGTGTGTGTGTGTGTGTGTGTGTGTGTGTGTGTGTGTGTGTGTGTGTGTGTGTGCGTGCGCGTGTGTGCGCGTGTGTGTGCGTGTGTGTGTGTAGGAGTGTGTCAAAGGGACATTAAAGGCGTCAGCATGCTTCAGTTTGGCTGGCCGCATACGTCCTTAAAAGACCTTTGCTTGAAAAACGAGAAAAAAGGGGCAATAGTACTGTTTGTCCATTTGAGTCGCCGTAGCCAGTACTTCCTCAAAATAGTCAGAATCAATCTAAGATAACTCAAGAAATATGTCATTAATTTTGACATTTTTGCTGAGGAGATTTTTTTTTACATCTAACTAAGATGTTTGGTGCAGTATTTCTCTATAAAAAATTGTCATGAAAACGAGTTGTCGCTCGTTGAATGACAACAAAGACTTGATTGAAGAATCCCTACTGTTGGCCAATCGCGACGAAGGGGCGTAGACTACGGCTCTGAACTTCGGCTTGCGTCCAAAAACAACCGACGTGTTCCTGAACAGCCCAAAAACAACCGACGTGTTCCTGAACAGCCCAAAAACAACCGACGTGTAAACAACCGACGTGTAAACAACCGACGTGTAAACAACCGACGTGTAAACAACCGACGTGTTCCTGAACAGCCAAAAACAACCGGCGTGTTCCTGAACAGCCCAAAAACAACCGACGTGTTCCTGAACAGCCCAAAAACAACCCACGTGTTCCTGAACAGCCCAAAAACAACCCACGTGTTCCTGAACAGCCCAAAAACAACCCACGTGTTCCTGAACAGCCCAAAAACAACCCACGTGTTCCTGAACAGCCCAAAAACAACCCACGTGTTCCTGAACAGCCCAAAAACAACCCACGTGTTCCTGAACAGCCCAAAAACAACCCACGTGTTCCTGAACAGCCCAAAAAACAACAACCACGTGTTCCTGAACAGCCCAAAAACAAACCCACGTGTTCCTGAACAGCCCAAAAACAACCCACGTGTAAACAACCGACGTGTAAACAACCGACGTGTTCCTGAACAGCCCAAAAACAACCGACGTGTAAACAACCGACGTGTAAACAACCGACGTGTTCCTGAACAGCCCAAAAATAACAAACCAAAGTCCAAAACGAACAAAACGTAATATATGGATGGACTCTTACGAAATATTTTGGCTGGTAAATGTGGACACCTTTATATTAAGGGAATAACTATAAAAAGCCTAAGATCTTCATGGGACTGTATCACAGACACCAAGGTAACTGATGTCATTGTCATATCTGATGCCTTTTCACCTTGGAACGTCTGTTTTATCTATAATGTTGTAAAAATATCTGAAGACAACAATGAGATGACATTAGTACCTACAGTACCATGTCAAATCATTTTCCAAGCAGACAAACAATAATTCTGTTTTTGATGATATGAAAGATAACGTCATGGCCTCTTTTATCTTAACTCGTCTCTCTCTCTCGCTCTCTCTCGCTCTCGCTCTCTCTCTCTCTCTGTCTACCTACAGTATATCTCTATAGTCTCTCTTTCTCTCTCTCTTTTTCTCTCTCTCTCTCTCTCTCTCTCTCTCTCGCGCTCCCTCATTCCTTTCATCTCTCCCTCTTTCCCTCCCAAGTTTACTAGGGATGCTGCTTGCTCTGTCAGACGTGTTTTAAACACCCGCTTTGAAAGCAGAGATCAGTGGGCTAGAAGCCTTAAAGGCCTCTGGATCACAGGCAAAGTCAAATATTTGGGTATGGAGCACAGTGGAACGCTGTGCTGCTGTGGCGGAGGGAGCAGGGAGGAGAGGGGAGAAGTCTTTTCATCCTGCCCAGATCTCTCTCTGCAGCTATCAGGACGCATCACAGGAGGCTTCTGGGAAATCTGTCCCGGCAGGTGACAGGGAGAGACACTTACTCCAAAGAGATACATTATTACAATTCCGGTTTTATTCCAAGGAAAACCAAAGTATTTTTTCCCCAGTAAGGCTCAAAAGATGTGGAGACATTTTAGACACAAAACCCAAACAAAATACTTAAAACAACAAACGCAATATATTTGGTTTGTTAGGAATTCTAGTTTTCTGAACTCACAGTATGAAAGGAATAACATTCCCACTTGATGTATTAAGCCTTTGTAACCGAGCCAGTGACTGGTAGCAACTATAGTCTACAGTCTCTGTATGAAATGCTTATACCCCATATTAGTTGAAGTACTATCACATTTCCCAGGTAATTGGAGGTAATATTGTACTGTTTATCTTAGCTCTGTTCATCTAACAAAGTCCCTGCATTCCTTTCCTCCTCTCTCTCGTTCTTTATTCTCTCTTTACACCGTCTGATAAGACTAGGCCTTTGCTTCAGCTCAGAACGAGGGCGCGCGAGGGACTGAAGAAGAGCGAATATCCCACTGGAGACAATACTGCTACCTGATTTTCTTTCGTCCTCAATATTGAGGAAGGGAAAAGTAGAAATGCTCCAATCTCCAGTGTGATTGTGAGAGGACACCGTGGAGGCAACCATGTCTGTATTGTAGGGGGAACTAAACTGCATGGCCTGATGGACAATTTGTGAGGAAGAGGAGAAATCAGGGAATTGGATGAGGTTGGAGTTGGGGCCAATCCTGCAGTTCAAAACCAGCATTACAGCATCCTCAACTAGAGGAAAGTGCCACAGAACAAGTCTCCTGCTGCATCCCTCTCTCACTCTCACTCTCGCTCTGCGTCTCCTCATCTCTCGTCTCTCTCTCTCTCTCTCCTCTCTCTCTCTCTCTCTTCTCTCCTCTCTCTCTGCTCCACTCTCTCTCTCCTCTTCCCTCTTCCTCTTCTCTCTTCTCTCTCTCTCTGTCTCTCCGTCTCTCTCATCTCTCTCTCTCTTCTCTCTCTCTCTCTCTTTCTCTCCTTTCTCCTCCTCTATTTGCTCCGCTCTCTTCCTCAGTCTCATCCTTCTCTCTCTCTCTCTCTCTCTTCATCTCTCTCTGCTCTCCTGTCTCTTCGTCTCTCTCTCTCTCACACCCCCATCACTCCTCCTCTCTCCTTCTCTTCTCTACTTTTTACTCTCTTTCTTCTCTACTTTCTCTCTCTCGCTGCAATAGCTCTCTGTCTTTTCGTCTCTCTCCCTCTTTGCTCTTCTTTCTCTCCTTCTCTTCCTCTCTCTATCTCTTCTTTCTTCTACTCTTGCTCGTTGGCTTCTGTGCTCTTGCTCTTGCTCTCTCTCGTCTTTCTCCTCTCTCTCTTTCCTTCCTCACTCTCTCTCTCTCTGCTCTCTTTATCTTTTTTCTCTTGTGGGAAATGTACTCTTTAACTCGATAGAGCGTACCAGCATGGTGACTTCCTGATTGGACTATGTACAGAGCCTTTAAGAAGGGAGTTTAGAGTGTTATAATGCTATCGAGTGTACAGCAGCTTATTGGAATATGGAGACTCTGGGGTGTTGTTGCTTGTTGGACTGTCTGCGTGTTGTCTCATCCGCAGTGGGCTCATTTTCTGCCCTCATCATACTCTGCCAAGGATCACTGTTTAGAGGGTATCGGAGATGATGAGAAGGGTTTGAGCCTGCAATCTGGAGCTCTCCATGTCATATCCAATAGCTCTCTCATTGGTCTAATCTTGTGACTCGATGTTTAGCGCTGTCTGTCATGGCCTGTGGTTGCCTGTCGTTGGGAGAGGTTCAGATTGACTGGGTGGCAGAGCAGGCCTGACAAGATCCCTCGTCCGCACCTCATCACCCACAGATCATTAATGCATGAGGGCCGATGGGAATGAGCGGGCAGCCGGCCAGGATCCTCATTCCACTGGAGAAAAGGTCGTAACTGAGAGGAAGTGTGAGGCAAAGGGAGAAAAGAAGAGATAGAAGAAAGAAGAGCAGAGTGGATGGAGATGGAGGTTGGGGGGGAACAGGATGTAGTGCGAGGAGGTTTAAAGGAGTCGTAGTTTATTTATCAGAGGAAGATTTTCCATTAGTGTTGTGTGTTTTGGTGCACTTTGATTTTTTAAGAGATGCACAGTTGCTCTTCTCGTCGTTACTCCTATGCTCCCTGTCAGATATAGTATGCCGCCGCACCCCACCCCTGCTCTCTATCTCGCTCTGTGGGTGACAGTGGCATCCTCTTCTGGCCCAGCAACATATTTAAACCTCCTCCTCATGATCTGTGTTTCCTCCGCAGAGCCGCCTTCCTCCAACCTCGTAGTCTGCACCTTCTCCCGCCCTCTGTCTCTGCCTCGCTCTGTCTCTCTCTTCTCTCTCTCTCCTCTGTCTCCTTCTCTCTGCTTCCTCCTCTCCAGACCTTCTAGGCTGTCCATAGCAGGCTGTGTTCTCGCCTCTTCCTCCGTCCTTCCTCCCTCTGTCAGGGCATTTCACGAACCATCTTGTTTCCATCAGCCAGGTACGACAGATCTACCACAGTAACCACTAGAGAGAGAACATCCTGCACATTAAATCGAATCGCCGCAGCAAGCATGCAGTTCAATCTCCAAGTATTTAAATGTTTTCCATCATTTTAAATTTTCCCATTTTGCGCTGTTTGCTAGATGATGCAAGTTGGGTGTGTGGTGAATTAGCATATGTGTTTCTCAGCGTACGTAGGGTTTCTCTACTTGCACAAGTTCTATCCTGTGTATGTCTAGTTTGTTGTGCGGCCGATTATAATAGATCGAACATAGACTGTTTTGTGCTGGCTGTGTGTGGAGTGTTGTGGCTGCTCGATGTGTGAGCTGTTGTGGCCTGGTTGTGTGCGAGTGTTGTGGCTGGCTCTGTCCTGGTTTGCTTGCTCATGAGGTCTGGTGTCTGGGGGGGGGGCCGTCACCTGCCTCCTCTCCTCTGATGGGGGAAGGATGGGCGAGGGGGGGGGGGGGGAACGACTTGCTCCTCATTGCCGCTTCTCATTTATAACTGTGTGAGCCTATTTGTCACCGGCGGAGAGATGGTGGAGGGAGGGTGGAGGCTGGGGGGGTACAGCGGGCAAAAATCACAGGCTGTGCGCAGGTCCCCTGGTGACAACTACGCTGTAGTGGTAATAAGCTGTGACTCTTAGATAGTAGGCACGTCCATTCTTCTCCTCTCTCTCTCTCTCCTCCTCTCTCTTCGTTCTGCCTCGCTCTCTCTTCTCTACCCCTCCTTCTCCCGCTCGCTCATCTTCTTCTCTCTCCATCTCGTTCTCTCTCTCTCTCTCTCTCTTCTCTCTCTCTCTCTCGTCGTCTCCGTCTCTCTCTATCGTCTCTCTCTACTCTCTCTCTCCACTTTCTCACACAGCTACACACCCACACACACACCTCCTCCTCTTCTCTGCACTCCTCCGTACCTCCATCTCTCCATCCCTCCTTCCCACAACAATAGCACCAGGAGTAATTTCCAGTTAACAGGTACATTAATGCTTGAGCTGGAAGCACGCAAACACACTTGTGCGTGTGTGTGTGTGTGTGTCAACCAGCAGATCTGTCTTCGTTCAGCATGTCTTACTCAACTGCCCCTGTCTTTAAGTACGCCATTGAAATGTCGTAACAGCATCAGGCTTGTGAAACAGCATTGCATTACGGTAATATTAAATACATGAGCCGTTTTGGCACAGGGGAGGAAATGGCTGTAAACGCGGATTCAGCACGTACGCCCGTGTGCCTGACCCTATAACCCTGAGGGCGCGGTAGAGGAGCGATGCGTATTAGCTGACTGGAGCAGCTTTAATGCTGTGGTTATTATCAGCATCATAAAGCTTGTAGCTTGGTTCCTGTGTGTGTGTGTGTGTTCCCTTTAACGGGTTACCCCTTGTCCCCTCCTTCATGATCCTGAGGCAAAGATARGATTTATGACTCTACATTACATCTGCCTTGTCACATTAATTCTGCCATCACATTCCCCATTCCACTTCACACGCACACAAGCATGCTCACGCACGCTCACGCCTGCACACACACGCACACACACACACCCCTAAGCCTGCATTAGCACACAACCACGTGTGATGAGGGGTGTTATGCTGTCACTGGCATGGTGTGACATGGTACAGGAAAACCTGATCCTCTCTTTTCCCATCACATCTCATCTGGGTGCTTTAATAGATGGCTGCAGGTATTCATCTCAGCTGAAAGAGATGGGACAGAGGACTGAGTGGAGAGGGTAACAGCTTTTCAGGCCAGCAGCCATCCTGCTTTTATGAGAGAGAGCGAGAGAGAGAGAGACTCTTTTTACAGTCCCTCAACTACAAATCTGCCAGGCGTGTGTGTGTGTGGCCCTGATTATGTGTGTCTGTCTATCTGTCTTCATGCATGGGTCTGTTTTATGTGTGCCCGCCAGTAAGTACTGCGGTGGTCCATCTTAGCTCTCTCCTGTAGCTCCCCAATCTGTCTGTCTGTCTGTCTGTCTGTCTGCCTGTCTGGTGTGTACTGAGTGAATTACACATTGAACATGGCGGGTTGACAGGGTAATTGTCCTGTCTAACTGTTGTTTGCCTTGGTAATTATCATCATCACCATCCATTCCACTCAGATTGCCACCGTGTGTAATGGCTGGACAATATGCCCTTTCCCCGTAACAATAGCGGGTAGATACGTATATACATAGAAGGAGTAGCTCGCTTACCACATAGAACGGAAGTAGTAACGCTAATACAACATAGACAGGAGTAGACTACGCTTAGCAACAATAGACAGGAGTAGCACTACGCCAAACACTACATTAGGACTAGGTAGTAGACTACGCTGAACAATCACATAAAGACAGAGAGTATGACATACGCTACAACAACATAGAACACGGAGTAGACTATCAGAAGCTACATACGATGCATTTAAAGGACAAGGAGTAGAACATACGTCACAAACAAACGCACATTAGTACAGTTAGAGTAAGAACTAACGCTACAACGACATAGAAGGGAAGTTTAGACTTAAGGTCTATCAATATCAACATAAGACAGGGGTAGACTACGCTATAGGACACAATAGAAAGGAGAGTAATACTGATCGCTTACATCACTTAAGACATTGTTGTTAAGGACTACGCCTAAATTTACACATAGAACAGGTAGAGATTGTACTAAGACGCTAACACATAGACAAAGATTTTAGACTACGCTACAAACATAGATCAGGAGTAGACTAAGTAGCTTTACATAATAGACCAGGGTGACTACGCCACACACATAGACAGAGAGACTACGCTACAACACATAGACAGGAGTAGACTGACGCCACACACATGGACAGCGAGTAGACTAGCTACACACATAGACAGGAGTGCTGAGCTACAAACACATAGGACAGGAGTAAGACTACGCTACATACATAGACAGGAGTAGACTAAGCACACACATGACAGGAGTAGACTACGCTACCACACATAGTAGGAGTACGATACGCTTACACACATAGACAGGAGTAGCTATCGCTATACACTAGGACAGGAGTAGACCTACGCTACAACATAGACAGAGTAGACTACGTATACACACATAGAAGGAGTTAGCCTACGCTAAGCACTACGACAGATTTTAGACTTACGCTAGCATCACAATAGACAGGAGTAAAGTACGCTACACACATGAAGACAGGAGTAGGCTATGCTACAGTACTTTAAGACGCAGAATTATAGTACTTGGTATCATAGTCATCTTAAGTTTAAAGAAGTCAAACT
Source organism: Salvelinus sp. IW2-2015 (assembly GCF_002910315.2). Lineage (NCBI taxonomy): Eukaryota > Metazoa > Chordata > Actinopteri > Salmoniformes > Salmonidae > Salvelinus > Salvelinus sp. IW2-2015. The sequence continues at coordinate 11,143,952 of NC_036842.1, forward strand.
CTAGACAGGAGTGAACTAAGCATAATTCTACAATATTAAGAAAGAAGTGGAGAAGTAGTACTTTAAGCAATTAACCAAATTAAAGATTTAAGGAGAATCTCGTGTGTAGATGGAAGCATAACGCCACACACATAGAACAGTGTTATGGTTTTTTAAATTTAATGATTTGAAAATCGCTGAAATAAGGTGAATCATCATATGGACTATCATAGTTTAGCAAGATAAGGACAACAATATTATGGGACACATGAATGGACATGTATCGATTAATACAGAAAGTACTATTTAGGACGGAGATTTAGCATCTTTAGTGCCAAGGTGTTTTATTATGACTCTTAGAATTTACTGGCATTCGCAGCTAACTCCGCATGAAATTGGCTTCAACTCATTCTACTGACGCTATTACGGATGACGCAGTCTTACGGACACTACGCTATCATAGAACATGTACGTAACTTAGCAATCAGAGTCGCACTCATTAGACGCGGATCGGCCATTTGCTTAGAAGCTTTGTTAAGGCGAAATAAGACGTTAAAGTTTTTTTTCAGATTTCATGCTTTGAAACTGCGCTGAAATTTGGTTCCTATCCTCTAGTTTAGAGCAGTACTGCAAAAAATTCAACCAACAGAGTGGCATTAAACACGATTTTAAGAGGCTCGTTTAAGGAAAAGTGTTTTTTTTCAATTTCAAATGCTTGAAACTCGCTGAAATTGCGTTCCTAAATCCTCTAGTTTTTTAAAGCAGTAACTGCAAAAAATTTACTAAACAGAGTGCATTTAAACACGATTTTAGACGTCTTGTTTAAGGCAAAAGTGTTTTTTTTTTCAATTTTTCATGCTTGAAACTTCCGCTGAACATTGGGTTCCTATCCTCTACGTTTAAGCAGTACGGCAAAAAAACATTCACCGTAACAGAGTGCATTAAACACGATTTAGAGCTTTGTTTAAGGAAGTGCGTTTTTTTCAAAATTCAAATGCTTGAAACTCAGCTGAAATTGGTTCCGTATCTCTCTAGTTTAAGCAGCTACTGCCAAAAAATTTCACTACAGAGTGCATTAAACACGATTTAGAGCTTGTTTAAGGAAAAGTGTTTTTTTTCAAATTTCATGCATTGAAACTGCTGAAATTGGGTTTTCCTATCCTCTACGTTTTTAAAGCAGTACTCTTGCAAAAAAATTCACTAAACAGAGGTGGCATTAAACACGATTTAGAGCCTTGTTTTTAATGGAAAAGTGTTTTTTTTTCAATTTCATGGGGCTTTGAAAACTCGCTGAAATTGGTTCCTATCCTCTAGTTTAAGCCCAGTACTGCAAAAACAATTCACTAAAGAGTGCATTAAACACGATTTAGAAGCTTGTTTTAAGGAAAGGTTTTTTTTTCAATTTCATGCTTGAAACTCGCTGAAATTGGTTCCTATCCTCCTAAGTTTAAGCAGTAACTGCAAAAAAAATTTCAGCTAAACAGAGTGCATTTAAACACGATTTTAGAGCTTGTTTAAGGAAAAAGTGTTTTTTTTTTCCATTTCATGCTTGAAACTTCCGCTGAAAATTTGGCTTCCCTATCCTCTAGTTTAAGGCAATGTACTGGCAAAAAATATTGCAGCTAACAGAGTGCATCTAAACTCACAGATTCTAGAGCCTTGTTTAAGGAAAAGGTGGTTTATTTTCATTTTTCATGTTGAAACTCGCTGAAAAATTTTTTTTTTTTATTTTTTTTTTTTGGTTCCTATCCTCTAAAGTTTAAGCAGTACTGCAAAAAAATTCACTAACACAGAGTGCAATTAAACACGATTTAGAGCTTGTTTAAGGAAAAGTGTTTTTTTTCAAATTTCATGCTTGAAACTCGCTGAAATTGGTTCCTATCCTCTAGTTTAAGCAGTAACTTGCAAACAAATTTCACCAAACAGAGTGCATTAAAACAACGATTTAGAGCTTGTTTAAGGAAAAGTGTTTTTTTTTTTTCAAAATTTCATTGCTTGGAAAACTCGCTGAAATTGGTTCCCTATCCATCAGTTAAAGTTCAGTACTGCAAAAAAATTTCACGCAACAAGAGTGCATTAAACACGATTAGAAGCTTGTTTAAGGAAAAGTGTTTTTTTTTTCAAATTTCATGCTTGAAACTCGCTGAAAACTTGGTTCCTATCCTCTAGTTTAAGCAGTAACTCGCAAAAAATTTCAACTAACAGAGTGCATTAACACGATTTAGAGCTTGTTTAAGGAAAGTGTTTTTTTTTTCAAATTTCATCGCTTGAAAACTCGCTGAAATTGGTTCCTATCCCTGCTAGTTTAAGCAGTATGGATGGCAAAAAAAAATTCACTACAGAGTGCATTAAAACACGCGTCGATTTAGGAGCTTGTTAAGGAAAAGTGTTTTTTTATTCAAATTTCATGCTTTGAAACTCGCTGAAATTGGTTCCTATCCTCTAGTTTTAAGGCAAAAGTACTGCAAAAAAATTTTCCAACTAACAGAGTGCATTAAACACGAATTTAGAAGCTTGTTTAAGGAAAAGTGTTTTATTCAATTCCATGTTTGAAAACTCGCTGAAATTGGTTCCTATCCTGCTAGTTTAAGCAGTTTACTTTGCAAAAAAATTTCCAAACTAAAACAGAAGTGCATTAAAACACGATTTAGAGCTTGTTATTAAGGGAAAAGTGTTTTTTTTTTTCAAATTTCAAATGCTTGAAACTCAGCGTGAATTGTTCCCTATCCCTCTAGTTTAAAGCAGTATGCCAAAAAAATTCACTAATCAGAGTGCATGTAAACAACGATTTAGAGCTTGTTTATAGGAAAAAGTGTTTTTTTTTTCAATTTCATGCTTGCAAAACTCGCTGAAATGGTTCCTATAAACTCTAGTTTAAGCAAGTACTGCAAAAAATTTCACCAACCAGAGGTGATTAAACACGATTTAGAAGCTTGTTTAAGGAAAAGTGTTTTTTTTCAAATTTCATGCTTGAAAACTTCGCTGAAATTGTTCCTATCCTCTAAGTTTAAGCAGTACTGCAAAAAATTTTCACCAAAACAGAGTGCATTAAAACCACGACTTTAACGAGCTTGTTTAAGGAAAAAGTGTTTTTTTTCAATTATCATGCTGAAACATCGCTGGAAATTGGTTTCCTATCCTGCTAGTTTAATGAGTAACTGCAAAAAAAAATTTTCAGCTAACAGAGTGCATATTAAACACAGAATTTAGAACTTGTTTAAGGAAAAAGTGGTTTTTTTTCAAATTTCATGCTTGAAACTTCCGCTGAAAAATTTCGGTCCTATCCTCTAGTTTTTAAGCAGTACTGCAAAAAAATTCACTAACAGAGTGCGATTAAACACGATTATAGAAGCTTGTTTAAGAAAAGTGTTTTTTTTCAAGATTTCATGCTTGAAACTCGCTGAAATTGGTTCCTATCGCCTCTAAGTTAAAGCAAGTACTGCAAAAAATTTCACTAACAGAGGTGGCATTAAACACGATTTAGAGCTTGTTTAAGGAAAAGTGTTTTGGTTTTCAAATTTCATGCTTGAAACTTCGCTGGAAATTGGTTCCTATCCTCTAGTTTAAAGCAGTACTGCAAAAAAATTTCACTAACAGAGTGCATTAAACACGATAGAGCTTGTTTAAGGAAAGTGTTTTTTTCATTTCAAATGCCTTGAAACTCGCTGAAATTGGTTTCCTATCCTACTAAGTTTTAGCAGTACTGCAAAAAATTTCACTCTAACCAGAGTGCATTAAATCACGATTTAGAGCTTGTTTAAGGAAAGTGTTTTTTTTCAAATTTCAATGCTTGAAAACTCGCTTGAAATGTTCCTATCCTCTAGTTTAGCAAGTACTGCAAAACAATTTCCAGCTAACAGAGTGAAATTAAACACGATTAGAGCTTGCTTTAAGGGAAAAAGTGGTTTTTTTTCAAATTTCCATGGCCTTGAAAACTCGCTGAAATTGGTTCCTATCCTATAGTTTAAGCAGTACGGCAAAAAAAATTCACTAACAGAGTGCCATTAAACACGATTTAGAGCTTTGTTTAAGGAAAAGTGTTTTTTTTCAATTTTCATGCCTTGAAACTGACGCTTGAAAATTGGTTTTTGTCCCTATCCTCTAGTTTAAAGCCAGTACTGCAAAATTTCACTAACAGAGTGCAATTAAACACATTTAGAGCTTGTTTAAAGGAAAAGTTGTTTCTTTTTTCAAATTTCATGCTTGAAACTCGCTGAAATTGGTTCCTAATCCTCTAGTTTAAGCAGTACTTGCAAAATTTCACTAACAGAGTGCATTAAACGATTTTGAGAGCTTTTGTTTAAAGGAAAAGTGGTTTTTTTTCATTTCAGGCTTGAAAAAACTCGGCTGAAAATTGGTTCCTATCCTCTAAGTATTAAGTAGTACTGGCAAAAAAAAATTCACTAACAGATAGTGCTTAAACACGATTTAAGAGCTTGTTTAAGGAAAAGTGTTTTTTTGGACACCGCTCCGCGGATATCGTCAGCTACACTCATATTCATACTATTCTGAATTCCGGATACTTTGTCGGTAATCGCTAAATGACGGAGTAGACTGTAACATGCAGGAGTTAGACTACGCTCCCAGGTGACAGGAGTGATTTATAGAGGGTACGCTAAATAGACAGGTAGAATACGCTATAGACGGAGTAGACTGTACATACAATAGACAGGAGTAGATACGCTAAACACATAGACAGGAGTAGGCTACGCTACACACATAGACAGGGTAGATACGCTACAAACATAGACAGGAGTAGACCTACGCTACAACACATAGACAGGAGTAGATACGCTACACACATAGACAGGAGTAGACTACGCTACAACATAGACAGGAGTAGACTACGCACAACATAGACAGGAGTAGGCTACGCTACACACATAGACAGGAGTAGGCTACGCTACATACATAGACAGGAGTACACCTACGCTACACACATAGACAGGGTAGCTACGCTACACACATAGACAGGTAGGCTACGCTACACACATAGACAGGAGTAGGCTACGCTACATACATAGACAGGAGTAGGCTAGCTACATACATAAGCAGGAGTAGACTACGCTACACACACATAGACAGGAGTAGACTACGCTACACACATAGACAGGAGTAGACTACGCTACACACTGACGAAAGTAGACTACGCTACACACATAGACAGGAGTAGCTACGCTACACACATAGACAGGAGTAGACTACGCTACACACATAGACAGGATTAGACTACGCTACAACCATAGACAGGAGTAGACTACGCTACACACATAGACAGGAGTAGACTACGCTACACATAGACAGGAGTAGACTACGCTACACATAGACAGGAGTAGACTACGCTATACACATAGACAGGAGTAGACTACGCTACACACATAGACAGGAGTAGACTACGCTACACACATAGACAGGAGTAGACTACGCTACACACATAGACAGGAGTAGACTACGCTACACACATAGACAGGAGTAGACTACGCTACACACATAGACAGGAGTAGACTACGCTACAACATAGACAGGAGTAGACTACGCTACACACATAGACAGGAGTAGACTACGCTACACACATAGACAGGAGTAGACTACGCTACACACATAGACAGGAGTAGACTAGGCTACACACATAGACAGGAGTAGACTACGCTATACACATAGACAGGATACGGCTAGCTACAAATAGACAGGAGTAGACTACGCTACACACATAGACAGTTAGACTACGCTACACACATAGACAGGAGTAGCTAGCTACATACATAGACAGGAGTAGACTACGCTACACACATAGACAGGAGTAGACTACGCTACACACATAGACAGGAGTAGACTAGCTACATACATAGACAGGAGTAGCTAGCTACAACTAGACAGGACGTAGACTACGCTACATAATAGACAGGAGTAGCTACTACAACATAGACAGGTAGCTAGCTAACATACATAGACAGGAGTAGACTAGCTACAACATAGACAGGAGTAGCTATGCTACTACATAGACAGGAGTAGCTACAGATACATACATAGACAGGAGTAGACTACGCTACATACATAGACAGGAGTAGACTCGCCTACACACATAGACAGGAGTAGAACTAATGCTATACACCCTGAGCACAAACAGCATACAGCCTCTTGTTATTTATTTTTATTCATGCTGTCTTTCTCTCTCCTTCCCTATATGAAGCTGCAGTGGCACACAAACAGGCACACACACAACAACACCACACACACACAACAAACACACCACACAACACACACACCACACACGACACACACACACATCACACACACACACACACACACACACACACACACACTACACACACACACACACAAAGC